>NC_056729.1:41468982-41481482 GCF_019279795.1 Protopterus annectens | reverse complement strand
ATATATATATATATAGATGTATGTATATATATATATATATATATATATATATATATATATATATATACATATTTATATATATCTGTGTGTGTGTGTGTGTGTGTGTAGCTTACTGCTTCCACATTGTACATCCCCTATAGTACACAGACTGTTCTGCATGATATGTTATTGATATCATTCTAACATCGTACAGCTGAGATGGATTGCTGTTAACTTGTTGTGGGTATTTTGTAGGGTCCTGGGTATGAGACTTGCAAGTGTTGGTTGTTGTGTTACAAGACAGATCTGTTCAGCTGTGGAGGAGGGGATGATATCAATAATTACAAGAGGTACATATTTGGGCCTCTTCACCCTCATTAATAGTGCCTTTGATCATAAATTTATTTTTTGTGTTTTTTTATTTATCTATACATATATATATATATATATATGTAAATACTATATATATCTATATATATATATATATATATATATATATATATATATATATATATATATATACATGTATATATATATATATATATATATATATATAGACATATATATGTATATATATATATATATATACATATATATATATAGAGAGAGAGAGAGAGAGAAAGAGATGTGTGTGTGTGTGTATATATAGTATACATTCATTTGGTCTGGGAAATGTCCAAAATCAGTGCAGCAAATTATCACTTTTCCAAATGCAAGATGTGCAAAATGCACAATATCCCCCCTTTTTGACCCATGGTAGCACTTGTCTGGGTGGTAGAGTGATTGGAAATGTCACATTCAGTGTTTTTTATGACATTTTGACCATTTGCCACTTTGAAATTCGACATTCTGATTTGGCATTACACCCGTTTGAGGTTGGTGTGGATGATCAAATGAATGTATTCATATATATATATATATATATATATATATATATATATATATACATATATATATATATACACACACACGCACACACACACATACATGCATCAACATATATAAATACATTTTTCCATCTGTTGAATAACTGTGCTGGATGATATGTTTGAGAAAACATCAAATTTTTTCTACATCTCCAATGACTTAGTGGCAGATCACTTTGGCTTTAGTGTACAGGGTCCTGGGTTTGAGACTTGCAAGGGCTGATTAGTTTGTTGCTGGGCAGAACATGGTCTGTTGAAGACAGAATGATTAAGGCTCTTTAAAATAGTTGTAAGCAGGTTTGGGTGGGTTTTTGCTTAGCTTAGCTTACAGCCGCTTAAACCAGTGCTAATTTCAAATAAAGAAAAAAAAAGGGGAGAGATAGGAAAGTGGTGAAATTGGGGCAAGCAGGGAGACATACAAGTGGAGAAAGAAGTAGGGATGTGCAGAGCCAGTGTAGGAAAGGACCATAGCTCTGTATATTTTTGGCAGCAACAGCTGCTTTCAATGTGGGCAATTTAGAATTTGGAACCTCACACCCTACAGGGAGATGTGTGGGCATCATACAATACGGATAACTGGTAGGGTCAGATTGTGTATTGGGTACACATCTCTGGGTGAAATGCAGAGCTATGTATAGGCCATGATTTTTTTGTGGGACAGATGCCCTTTTTTTTCTTTTAAGGTGAGAGTGGGATGTTAAGGAAGGATTATTAGTAATTGTAGTGAGGGAGGTTTGGTAGGAGAGGTTGCATTTGCTGACAGACAAGACAGACAAGACAGCAGACAGGGGCGGTGTATGAGACATGGGGGGTAAACACCTTGACAGAGAGGGTGGTTGGGAATCCAAGGCTCATGATCCCCCAGATGGTAGTAGTGGCACTGATGTCCCCACCCGATGGTAGTCACCACTACTCCTTCACAGCCCCGAAGGTCGCTGTGCTGGGGGCTGGGCTGGAGGGGCCACCTGCCCCTCTAGCTGTGCCAGTCTGCCCTCCACCTATCACAGGCAGTCATGCAGCTCCATCTGGAGGACACTGCCCACAGACCTCGTCCCAGGTGACAACATCCTCACCTCACCAACTTGCAGGGGGGGTGAGCCCCATCTCCTGCAGCAGTTCCACCTGAGAGTTCTGCAGGACTAGCAGATGAGGGAGGTCTAGGTTGGGTCCCAGATGTGCTGGGACCCGGTGCCTTGGCCAGGTGGGGTGGGAGAGGCAGATCCGCTGGGATCTGCCTTCCCATATGTACTATGGTGTGGAAATTAACAATGAATATTGGTTAGTCATGCACAACACATTACAACATTAGTCAAAATAGCATGCATGGACATTCCCATTTACCCAAAACAGTGCAATTAAAACAGTGCCATAGCAAACAGAACCCATGCATATATGGAACGGCATTCAGGGTTGCAATACCATGCCAGTTAGTGATATGTCAGGCAGGCAATAAAATTATCATTCAACAGGCAATAAAATGATCATTCAACAGGGAATATTAGTATGCACACAGTTTAAACAATGATAAACCAAATGGAACAATGGTCCCAACAGTAGAGGTTTATTTAGAAACATACCCATTTTGGTTTCAGTGTGATGGTTGGATCAGCCGATTGGTGGGGGAAGAGAACAGATTCATTTGACAACTGCTATCAATTATATTTGTCACTACACTACTATTCACTACTCTACATTCTGACCACACTTACACTCTACCTGGGCCATGGGTCTGCTACAGCACACCAACAGCTGTAGATATCAACAGAGCAATTGTACCCTTATTTTAGTTATACACATCAGACCTGTTTCTATACCAATTTCTTTACCTGCAGGCCTGTACAGATGAATTGTGTGCACATTACATTGCTGTTTCAGATTCACATATTAGTTACAGGCCCTGGAGTGTGTGTTGTGCTTTTCACATACATCTACTGTGACATTCTCTGTGTGCAGGTATCTTGGCAACTGGGGAAACTATCTGTGACAGCGTAAAACTTGAGGGGCTTGTCTGGGCCAGACTGCAGAGTGTGGATGTCTAGCTTGCATCTATTTGTAGGACTGGGGCTGATCAACACAGCAACTGTACACAATTCATAGTTATACACATCATACTAGTATTTCTATTCAGATTTCTTTACCTGTATTGAAAATGTATGTGTTGCAGTACATTACTTTTTCTATTCAGATTGCAGTTTGCAACTGTAGAACCAGACTGAGATGTTAGTGGCAATCCCTGGATTCAAACCATGGTGTGTGTGCAAAATTGAACTACAGGCCTAGTTCTTATCAGACTGAGCTACTGGGGAGGTGTTATGTGTTGTTTGTGACATTTCTATCTAGTACATATTTTTGTGCACAGTACTTTTATTATGACATGTTGCATTATTTGTTTCCTATTTTCAGTACAAATTATGCATACACAACAGGCATTGGTGTCACTGTTTGTGAAACATGTGCATATTAGTTCGGTTGCCCATTTGACTGTTTTATAACTACATACTGCAATTTAGATTCCTAAGTACACAGTGTAGGTTTTAAGACTGCACCTGTTAGCCTTATACATTTTTCAGTGCATTCACAGCTACATGCATCTGAAATTGAAAGGTTAACACAGGATAATGCTGGCAGACAAACAAGTAAAACACATTCTGATGGAAATATGTACTATTGCTTTTTCAGTTATTTGACATGCCCATTCTAAAGTAAGCAGACAAGCAGTGCTCAATCAGTTCACCTCAATTAATGCATTCTGCAGAACATACACATTTCTATTTTTCAGGTACAAGTGAAATGACACACACCAGTGTTTGGGATCACCTTTATTAGTTTTGACATGCATATCTGTGTACAACTCAGACATCCACAATTACTATTCCTGCATGATCTGCACAAGGGGATGCTTTTCATTTGTAAGTGTTACAGTAGCCCTGACGTGGCACTTTCTTGGCAGGTTCAGTCAGACACACTCATACATATTCTAATATTCCTCTTCTGCATATTGTACCTTGTTTGATATTGACATCTGTATTACACAGCAACTGGGAATACTCCATTGTAATGCTGGCAGCCTGACACAGGCATTTATTCCTGACTTTTATAGCACAATTATATATACAGGCAGTACTACCATTACTATAATTTTGATTTCTTACTGCTAATATTAAGGGGTACTCTGTACTCACCATACTGCCGGCACAGCCAGGCCAGTCACTGGTATGAGCATCAACATTCTGTGACCTCTCTGCAGCAGCTGTATGGGGAGACATTACACATTAATCACACCTGCACAGTCACAAGTTGAACTTTTTCCATGCTTAGTTAGAGATACATAAGACTGCATATTTACAGACAGATGGGACATCCTACATTCAGGCTTCTTGGATCCACTGGTCCAAGAGTGCACGCCTCCTCTGCTTCAGGTCATTATGGTGGTGACGTACCTTCTCACCAATCCAGGGTATACCAGTGGCACGTGTGAGATCACTTGTAATCTGGTTCCAGGCCTCCGCTTTGTACTGCGAGCCCTGGTACTGGCTTTGCAGCAGCCTGCCATCATGGTTTTTAACTAGGAGCCCAACCATGACCCTGGACTCCTGGATCCCCAACGTTGCATTTGGAAGCAAACACCTTCATCAACGCCAGACATTTTGGTCCTGCTGTGAGCAATTCCAAATGGTTATGGCTGTATTCCCGCCTATGTGGTTTAAATAGGGCAGTTTTCCCACTCTTTTTCTTGATTGGCCAGTTTTAATATGCTAACTATGCTTAGCTCCACGCAAATTCACATAACAATGCTTGCACCAGCTAAGCAGAGCTGAAAGCAGGTAAGCAGTACTTACACTAGTAAAGCATTACTTAAATCTATTTTTTTCATTAAATTTATAAATTATTTTTTACATTTATATTTTACATATTCCCACCCCTACTGTGCTACACGTAAGCCATATGATTGATATATATCATTCATATTCCTTAAAAGTTTATTAAATAATTTGCCAGAGGGGGGATTCGAACCAGTCATGTTGTACATGGTATACCATGGCAGTATCATTATGCTACAGCAGCTGGTTGACATCTTCTATCACAGTAGCACTTGTCTATCATTTTCAGGATTTCAGCCAGGCTAAGCATTGCAGTGCGCCACGCAAACAAGCTACATACCACTTAAACTTCGGATTTATTTGATGAAAAAACTTAATTTTTTTTAATTTCTTGAGAAACAACAATGGGACAACCATAGCAAAGCACATATATTAGTAAACAGATAAGTGCTTTTGGAGATATCTCCTTCATCAGATCAATACAAAAAATATAAAATCAGTCTGCATATAAATACACTTGAAAACCAATTACATTAACTAAAACCTTCAACCAATTAACATTTTCTAGCTTTTAAAATAGGTTTTAAAGGTATAAAACCATTTAAGCGTGGAATATCAGCTCTCAAGCCAGCTATCCAGCGGGTTTCTTTAACTTCTGTGGCATACTTTATATCACCACCTCTAGGTGCAGGAGTGTAAATATCCAAAGCCATAAATTTAAAATCATGCTGTGGAAATTCATTAATGTGTTCAGCTACTGCACTTCTTTGCAAATTTCTCCGTATATCACCATATGCTGTAAAATACATTCCTTTAACATTCTATTGAGTTTACCAACATAAAAAGAAGTTCATTCTGAACAGGTTGCTATATAAATCACATTTTTAGTAGAACAGCATACATAGTGTGAACACTTCTATAACCTTTTAGTAACAGGATACTCAAACACATTATCAGTCTTAATATACCTGCACGCCTTACATCTTTTACATGGATATATACCTGATTTGCCACTATATAATTTACATAGGTTATTCTTAACACCAGGTCCTGGTTTATAACATAACAGACTCTTTAAGTTACGATTTCTGTTGTAGCTGAAGTTTGGCACATCACCAACTATATTTGTCATCCTGTCATCAGACAGTAATATCTTCCAGTTATTTTGTATTATATTCTTTATATATTTAAAATCAGTACTAAAAGTAAAGGGTATCCTAACCTTACATATATTTCTCTGTCCCTTATTAATTGAATATCCAGTATTCTTTGGATACCAAGGTCTACCTTTCCCATATCTCATGGATTTAACCCTTTCTGATGCTTCTCTAACTTCCCTACTTTTGTAACCACATTCTAACAAAATATTCTCTGTTACATTTATGTGATGTAAAAATCACGTTCCTTACTACAAAGTTGGGAAGTTCTCAGAAGCTGATTATCCATGACAGGCTTAAAAATATGGTGGGGGTGCATGCTGCCCCTATCCAATAGAGCATTTTCCAGCATGACTTATGGTATAACAAAGTTCTTATTTTATCCCCTTCATCCACTTTTAATAAAATATCAAAAAAAATCTATAAAATCTACTGATGAATGCACAGTAAATCTTAAAAATATGGTGATTGTCTCTAAATAGTTAAAAGCATCCAATTGTTGTGTATCCCCTTTCCAGAAAAAAATACATCATCCACAAATATGCGATATAAACCCATATGCACTAGCCATGGATTTTCTTCAGTCAAAATGTATCTCATCTCCCATTCAGCTAGAACCAGGTTTGCATAGCTGTTAGTGGAGGGTGTGCCCATGGCAATACCACAATGCTGTAAATAAAACATCTGTTCAAAGGCAAACACATTGTTCTCAAGTACAACACTCAACAATCTGCATATACGTTCAACATATTTTTTGTCCATATATGCTACTCTTTCATTAAAGCAATATATGTACCTTATCCTTATATCATTAGGAATGACTGTAAAGAGATTCTTTACACCTAAGGTCACAAGAATAAATTTTGCATCTGAATTCAAGGTCTCCATATATTCACTTAATTGTTGTAAAAATGTGAAGAGTCTCTTAACACAGAGACAGCTATATTAACCATAGGTCTAAGTCATCCTTCTACCCATTTAGAAATTGTTTCTGTAACCTATCCTGAGCCATTTACTATTGGCCTTATAGGAGGTTTTTCCAAAGATTTATGTATCTTAGGTTGACCTGATATATTAGGAATCTTAGGGAAATCTACCATAAAGTAATCATATAAATCCTTAGAAATAATCCTAGTCTGTAATAAATGAAACAAATCATTCTTCACATTACTGACAATCTTCCTCACTTTTTTTCACATTTACATGAGTATAAGTAGTTTCATCTAACAACATATTATTCATAGTTTCCACATATGTAGAATAATCTAGCACTACTACTGCACCTCCTTTGTCTGCAGATTTTATAACAATACTTCTGTCAGCAATGAGATCATCCAGTGCTTGCTTTTCTTGCAAATTTAAATTAAAGTGTCCTGGTCTTTGCCAGGACATAAGAAGTGTATCAATTTCATTCTCACAAACTTTCAAAAATGTATCCATCACTGGTTGAGAAACAGGCATAAATGTACTAGCTTTTTTATACTTATTATATTCAGCAGCAGCAGTGTTAGAAAACATATAATGCAAATTTACATTCCTAGCAAACTGCCTTAAATCTGATATCACATCATGTAACTTGCTAGTAACAGCTGGTACAAAGGACAAGCCCTTGTTTAAAACATCAATTTTCACATCAGTTAAACATTTAGGAGAAAGATTAAATACCAGCTTAAACATCTCTATATTGGACTGTCCATAGAAAGCTTCCTTCTCTTGTGATTCTTGCTGAAGTGAACAGCCTTCTTCTGTTGTTCTCTGGTGTCCTCACTTGTAAAGGTAGACGAGTGAGCAGGGGTAAAAAAATTGCATTAGTCTTTGGTCTGGCTCCCATATCAATGTTCTTAGTGGTTAGTACAGAATAATTAAACATGGTGGGTGGAATTTCATCAGTTTTTGTTGTAACCCTGTTCTCTGGCTCCTGAATTACTTCAGTGGCCTCGATTTCAAATTCTGATGTAATAATAGACATTCATCACGTGATACATTCTGACCAATCACTGACATGGTTGGCACATTGCTAACCTCCAACATGCCATCCTTACTGTTCTTGGAAGAGTTTGAACCTTTAGGGAGTGTGCTAAAAGTCTTCGGTACAGCTTTAGCACCATGAATATTAGAATCTGAGTCAACAGCATTTGTATTCTTTTTTGGCCACATAAATATATGGCCTTTAACAAAATCAGCATAATCTCTTTCCAACTTTTTAATTTTTATGCATTATGGTCACGTGGGTTTTCTCCGGGTGCTCCGGTTTGCTCCCACATCACATATATGTACTGTAGGTTTATTGATTTGTGTTTTTGTGTTTGTGTGTGCTTTGTTTATGTGTTGTAATGTGGGTAGGATGGGGTATGTGTTGTGTGGTGTATGGTGTGTTTATGTTTGCGATTTTGTGTTTCATGGTTTTGGGGTTTTGGGATTTCAGGCATTCGACTTTATGGTCTCGAGATACTGAAATTCAAGATTTTAGTATTTTGAAATTCTAAAGTGGAACTATATATATATATATATATATATATATATATATATATATTTATATGATAACACTATAGCTATAGCTATATAAAGCACAATGATACACAAACTCTCTACATATATCTACATAACACATTTTCATAAGGTACATACAGAGCAACAGCAGAGGAGACACCCCTGTTACACACACACACACACACACACACACACACACACACACATATATATACATATATATATATATATATATATATATATATATATATATATATGTGTGTGTGTGTGTATATGCATGTACGAATGTCCCCACAAACCCCTAAGTGCTGGGGTTATCTGCACTTACACATCACCACAGTTGTCTGATGGGACCAGACCAAGGCTGCCACAGTACATACTCCACTCACTCACAGACCCCTGTGCCTGCAGAATGTCACTCTGTAGACAGACACAGTTGTGCAGGTGTTGTAATGTACAATGGTTGCAACGCATGCCTTGGACAAGCCATACTGTCCCTGGCCACATGTCTGCCTATCTAACTGCAACCAGCCACATATTGCCATACTGCTAACTATACACACAAAGCAGGGCTATTAACAGGTATATCACTCCTAGGACACTAGATACAATATCAATACCAAGCAATATCACTCTGCAGGCCACATATGCTGTCTAACACATGGCTACTTTGCGTACTCCACAAGTACTGTACCTGCATTTACATATACAACAGATATAACCTTTAGATGTGTGATTAATACTCCAAGCTGTAGTATGTATTACTAGATAGGTATGGGTCTTATCTCACATCATCCAACTGGTGTGTTTGTGTAAATATATCCCCTTGCATCACTATAGAAATGCCCATATAGCCTATCTCTGTGCACTGGTTATGCATTTAAGGCCCTGTGACTCCCTGCTGGCTTCTAAATTGCAAGGTCTGCTGATGTCATCCACCTTAAGAGTGCTGGTTGAAAGTCTAACATCAGTTAAACTCTGTGGTGCATCAGAGAAGTACTGCAAGCTATAATGTGTAATACCTAGACAGGCAGGAGTTTTACTCTTACATCAGCCAACTCTCAAATATATCCCCTTGCAGCACTACAGACATGCCTATCTATATGGTGTATCTCAGTACAATGCTTATGCATTTTAAGGCCCTGTGACTACCTGCTGACCTCTACAGTGCCCTACTTTACAATGCCTGCTAATATAACCCACCTTAAGAGAGCTGGCTGACAATCCAGTATCAGATAAACTCTGTGGTGCATGCGATAAGTAATGGAAGCTAGAGTGTGTAATACTATATAGGTAGGGGTTCTACTCCCACATCAGCCAACTGCGTGTGTGTAAATATATCCCTTTGCAGCACTACAGATATGGCCTGTTGCTATGTAGTAGTTATGCATTTTATGGCACTGTGATTAGCTGCTGGCCCTAAATTGCCCCATCTAGAAATACATGACTGATGTCTGCCACCTGTCTGACCCAGACACAGGATATTTCTACGTGTCAACTCCATCAGCACACCTTATTGATTTGTAGGGTCAGAAAACTCAGGTGACACATAGCAAGGGTAGCAGACCTTAATACAAAGTATGAATGCATGAGTACACTAACTGCCACCACTGTCCCTGATAGACAGTTTTACACATACGCAACTAGGGAGCTATGCACATCCACTGGTGTACCTTGCTGTTGTCATATAACTGCTGTACTGTCATGCCATTCTGTGCCGCTGTATTGATGACATGTGTCCATGGTTTTATGTCCTCAGAACCCTGCAACAGAAACATACACAGGTCTATGACACACCTGTCATTCTGTATCACTCCTGCCAGTAAAACATCATGCAACATAAGATACACAAAGTGTGTTGAGTAGTTATGCCACATGCCAGCATACAGTACCTGTTGTGGGCCACAAGTGGCATGGAAAAACAATGCAGCACATGTCAAGTAATAAAGTCACACTGTGCATCAGATGCATAGTTGCATTTCCCTGCATCACTGGCATGGATGACAGGGAAGTGGCACAAGTATCATCACATGCACAGGATGTGGAGTGGGGATGATGGAGGCCTGGGCTGTACCAAACAGTTGGCAGCATGTGTGTGACTCAGGAAGGGGTGTGGGTTAGATGGGCCACGGAGAGGTGCCATGTGTGTGTGTCTATATGTGACCTGCATGTGACAGTGGTGTTTGAGTGTGCATATACACAATCAAGTCCAGTGCTACCTCTTGACATGTGTATGGTGGACAGCTGTGGACTGTACATGGTAGAGTGGACAGATTTCTGTCTAAAGCCATGAACATGGGAACTGAGTCTGCCAGGAGTAGCACTGACACCACCATGCCCAAGGTCAGATGTGGTGCTGAGGCTGTATCCCTCATGTGTCCAGCCAAGACCACATGCCCATGGCCTGCCATGTTGTGGTGCGGACAGCACACTTCCCTCTGTATTGTTGGAGGTACTGCCACTATAGAAACATGACTGGGCATGGCCACATGGACTCTCACCAGATAGTGTTACTGACCTACGTCTACATGTCTGACTCCCAACTCCAACCAGATGTTCCAGCACAGAAAATGTGCGGTTCAAGACAGACACTGTCTCAGCCCACCATCTGTCCACTGCATCAATGAACTGATCCAGTGTGTCCCCAGTATAGTAGAGGCAGTCACTGATGTCAGACATTGCTGCATCCATTGCCGCATCCATAACCCTAAGCATACATCTGTCTGGCTCTGATATGCTAACTGCAGCTAAAACAGCTGCATTGCACTATCATTAGCTAATGATATGCCACCATAGTGCAATATATAAGGCCTTCCTGTAGACCTGGCCCTTTATTTATTTATTATTTTTATTTATTTAACATTTGTTTACCAGGAAAGTCCAACTTGGAATGAAGCCAATTTTCAGCAGAGGCCTGGGGAGAAATGCTCCAGACGCATGTCTTTGTAGCTTTGTCTTTCTTAATTTTTCAGATGGACAGTACTGAGGCATGGAGACCATGGCATTGCAGAGGGTAGGCATTATAACTGTCAACTGTAGAGATTTATGCAGTATGTCCACAGTTTCACCTAACGTGTTCAGTGTCCCCTGATATTGTGGTCATCTGTCAAATCACTGGCAAATCATTGTAGGTTGATGTCAGTAATGAAGGACACACATTTGTGTGTCAGATGTCATATCCATCAGAATATGAATGCCAATGCAATAGCTGTTATTCTGTCACCTGACTATGTTTGTAAGAGCACAATGTAAAACATGTCCCTAAATCTGGGCCTTTCCTTCACATTACATATGGCTGTGTCTGGATTCCTTGCTCTACCGAGTTGGGGGTATGGTAGGTCTGTAGCAGCTACCTTTATCTAGAGCTGTGTATGCTACAGGCTGCAGCTACTGCTGCAGGCTAGAACACATAGAGGGAGTGTGAACAGTTTGGAGGACAGCAAGATGTACATATATGTGTGGTAGCTGTGTATGCCCTGTCATAATGGCACAGCTAGGATAAGGGTACACTTTACAGTGTATTCAAGGCATGTGATTAAGTAACGTCTGTTATGCAACAGTGCCAATACTAGAGTAGTAGGCAACATATAGTTAGGTTATACAGATATGTGCAGTGTGTCCCCATCTCCAGGCCTTTGACTTGCAGAAATGTGTATCAGTTCACTAATTAGCAGTAACCTGTGTGAATTATGACTGCATGACTCACTCATTACTTGCTGTCATCACAATAATGTAACTGAACTGCAACACAAAACTGGATTTGAACCAATATGTGAGGGATATCAGTAGTAACACTGAAGGTATATGGCTGTACATTTTCATACATTTCACCATGGGAACATGTTTATCAGTGTGATAGTGATGTTTTAAGTTAAACATTGTTATGTAGCAGATACATTTTCATTGTGACAAATTAATTGTTTTCTCCCTAGGTGTTGAGTACAGAGTGTAATTGGAGGCTGCTGAACTACACCTGTAATTAATTAGTGTTGCTTGATTCTTATCTTCTAGGCCAGTGTTTCTTTACTGTTGTACTACTTGAAGGCCTTGGCCTGGACAGCAACATATGTTCTGCTTTTAGATTACTGTATGAAATGTTTTGTTTGAGAGTTACATTACTCAGTTAT
>NC_056729.1:41193982-41466482 GCF_019279795.1 Protopterus annectens | reverse complement strand
GGTGGGAGAGGCAGATCTGCTGGGATCTGCCTTCCCATATGTACTATGGTGTGGAAATTAACAATGAATATTGGTTAGTCATGCACAACACATTACAACATTAGTCAAAATAGCATGCATGGACATTCCCATTTACCCAAAACAGTGCAATTAAAACAGTGCCATAGCAAACAGAACCCATGCATATATGGAACGGCATTCAGGGTTGCAATACCATGCCAGTTAGTGATATGTCAGGCAGGCAATAAAATTATCATTCAACAGGCAATAAAATGATCATTCAACAGGGAATATTAGTATGAACACAGTTTAAACAATGATAAACCAAATGGAACAATGGTCCCAACAGTAGAGGTTTATTTAGAAACATACCCATTTTGGTTTCAGTGTGATGGTTGGATCAGCCGATTGGTGGGGGAAGAGAACAGATTCATTTGACAACTGCTATCAATTATATTTGTCACTACACTACTATTCACTACTCTACATTCTGACCACACTTACACTCTACCTTGGCCATGGGTCTGCTACAGCACACCAACAGCTGTAGATATCAACAGAGCAATTGTACCCTTATTTTAGTTATACACATCAGACCTGTTTCTATACCAATTTCTTTACCTGCAGGCCTGTACAGATGAATTGTGTGCACATTACATTGCTGTTTCAGATTCACATATTAGTTACAGGCCCTGGAGTGTGTGTTGTGCTTTTCACATACATCTACTGTGACATTCTCTGTGTGCAGGTATCTTGGCAACTGGGGAAACTATCTGTGACAGAGTAAAACTTGAGGGGCTTGTCTGAGCCAGACTGCAGAGTGTGGATGTCTAGCTTGCATCTATTTGTAGGACTGGGGCTGATCAAGACAGCAACTGTACACATTTCATAGTTATACACATCATACTAGTATTTCTATTCAGATTTCTTTACCTGTATTGAAAATGTATGTGTTGCAGTACATTACTTTTTCTATTCAGATTGCAGTTTGCAACTGTAGAACCAGACTGAGATGTTAGTGGCAATCCCTGGATTCAAACCATGGTGTGTGTGCAAAATTGAACTACAGGCCTACTTCTTATCAGACTGAGCTACTGGGGAGGTGTTACGTGTTGCTTGTGACATTTCTATCTAGTACATATTTTTGTGCACAGTACTTTTATTATGACATGTTGCATTATTTGTTTCCTATTTTCAGTACAAATTATGCATACACAACAGGCATTGGTGTCACTGTTTGTGAAACATGTGCATATTAGTTCGGTTGCCCATTTGACTGTTTTATAACTACATACTGCAATTTAGATTCCTAAGTACACAGTGTAGGTTTTAAGACTGCACCTGTTAGCCTTATACATTTTTCAGTACATTCACAGCTACATGCATCTGAAATTGAAAGGTTAACACAGGATAATGCTGGCAGACAAACAAGTAAAACACATTCTGATGGAAATATGTACTATTGCTTTTTTCAGTTATTTGACATGCCCATTCTAAAGTAAGCAGACAAGCAGTGCTCAATCAGTTCACCTCAATTAATGCATTCTGCAGAACATACACATTTCTATTTTTCAGGTACAAGTGAAATGACACACACCAGTGTTTGGGATCACCTTTATTAGTTTTGACATGCATATCTGTGTACAACTCAGACATCCACAATTACTATTCCTGCATGATCTGCACAAGGGGATGCTTTTCATTTGTAAGTGTTACAGTAGCCCTGACGTGGCACTTTCTTGGCAGGTTCAGTCAGACACACTCATACATATTCTAATATTCCTCTTCTGCATATTGTACCTTGTTTGATATTGACATCTGTATTACACAGCAACTGGGAATACTCCATTGTAAGGCTGGCAGCCTGACACAGGCATTTATTCCTGACTTTTATAGCACAATTATATATACAGGCAGTACTACCATTACTATAATTTTGATTTCTTACTGCTAATATTAGGGGGTACTCTGTACTCACCATACTGCCGGCACAGCCAGGCCAGTCACTGGTATGAGCATCAACATTCTGTGACCTCTCTGCAGCAGCTGTATGGGGAGACATTACACATTAATCACACCTGCACAGTCACAAGTTGAACTTTTTCCATGCTTAGTTAGAGATACATAAGACTGCATATTTACAGACAGATGGGACATCCTACATTCAGGCTTCTTGGATCCACTGGTCCAAGAGTGCACGCCTGCTCTGCTTCAGGTCATTATGGTGGTGACGTACCTTCTCACCAATACGGGGTATACCAGTGGCACTTGTGAGATCACTTGTAAGCTGGTTCCAGGCCTCCGCTTTGTACTGCGAGCCCTGGTACTGGCTTTGCAGCAGCCTGCCATCATGGTTTTTAACTAGGAGCCCAACCATGACCCTGGACTCCTGGATCCCCAACGTTGCATTTGGAAGCAAACACCTTCATCAACGCCAGACATTTTGGTCCTGCTGTGAGCAATCCCAAATGGTTATGGCTGTATTCCCGCCTATGTGGTTTAAATAGGGCAGTTTTCCCACTCTTTTTCTTGATTGGCCAGTTTTAATATGCTAACTATGCTTAGCTCCACGCAAATTCACATAACAATGCTTGCACCAGCTAAGCAGAGCTGAAAGCAGGTAAGCAGTACTTACACTAGTAAAGCATTACTTAAATCTATTTTTTTCATTAAATTTATAAATTATTTTTTACATTTATATTTTACATATTCCCACCCCTACTGTGCTACACGTAAGCCATATGATTGATATATATCATTCATATTCCTTAAAAGTTTATTAAATAATTTGCCAGAGGGGGGATTCGAACCAGTCATGTTCTACATGGTATACCATGGCAGTATCATTATGCTACAGCAGCTGGTTGACATCTTCTATCACAGTAGCACTTGTCTATCATTTTCAGGATTTCAGCCAGGCTAAGCATTGCAGTGCGCCACGCAAACAAGCTACATACCACTTAAACTTCGGATTTATTTGATGAAAAAACTTAATTTTTTTTAATTTCTTGAGAAACAACAATGGGACAACCATAGCAAAGCACATATATTAGTAAACAGATAAGTGCTTTTGGAGATATCTCCTTCATCAGATCAATACAAAAAATATAAAATCAGTCTGCATATAAATACACTTGAAAACCAATTACATTAACTAAAACCTTCAACCAATAAACATTTTCTAGCTTTTAAAATAGGTTTTAAAGGTATAAAACCATTTAAGCGTGGTGGAATATCAGCTCTCAAGCCAGCTATCCAGCGGGTTTCTTTAACTTCTGTGGCATACTTTATATCACCACCTCTAGGTGCAGGAGTGTAAATATCCAAAGCCATAAATTTAAAATCATGCTGTGGAAATTCATTAATGTGTTCAGCTACTGCACTTCTTTGCAAATTTCTCCGTATATCACCATATGCTGTAAAATACATTCCTTTAACATTCTATTGAGTTTACCAACATAAAAAGAAGTTCATTCTGAACAGGTTGCTATATAAATCACATTTTTAGTAGAACAGCATACATAGTGTGAACACTTCTATAACCTTTTAGTAACAGGATACTCAAACACATTATCAGTCTTACTATACCTGCACGCCTTACATCTTTTACATGGATATATACCTGATTTGCCACTATATAATTTACCTAGGTTATTCTTAACACCAGGTCCTGGTTTATAACATAACAGACTCTTTAAGTTACGATTTCTGTTGTAGCTGAAGTTTGGCACATCACCAACTATATTTGTCATCCTGTCATCAGACAGTAATATCTTCCAGTTATTTTGTATTATATTCTTTATATATTTAAAATCAGTACTAAAAGTAAAGGGTATCCTAACCTTACATATATTTCTCTGTCCCTTATTAATTGAATATCCAGTATTCTTTGGATACCAAGGTCTACCTTTCCCATATCTCATGGATTTAACCCTTTCTGGTGCTTCTCTAACTTCCCTACTTTTGTAACCACATTCTAACAAAATATTCTCTGTTACATTTATGTGATGTAAAAATCACTTTCCTTACTACAAAGTTGGGAAGTTCTCAGAAGCTGATTATTCATAACAGGCTTAGAAATATGGTGGGGGTGCATGCTGCCCCTATCCAATAGAGCATTTTCCAGCATGACTTATGGTATAACAAAGTTCTTATTTTATCCCCTTCATCCACTTTTAATAAAATATCAAAAAAATCTATAAAATCTACTGATGAATGCACAGTAAATCTTAAAAATATGGTGATTGTCTCTAAATAGTTAAAAGCATCCAATTGTTGTGTATCCCCTTTCCAGAAAAAAATACATCATCCACAAATATGCGATATAAACCCATATGCACTAGCCATGGATTTTCTTCAGTCAAAATGTATCTCATCTCCCATTCAGCTAGAACCAGGTTTGCATAGCTGTTAGTGCAGGGTGTGCCCATGGCAATACCCCAATGCTGTAAATAAAACATCTGTTAAAAGGCAAACACATTGTTCTCAAGTACAACACTCAACAATCTGCATATACGTTCAACATATTTTTTGTCCATATATGCTACTCTTTCATTAAAGCAATATATGTACCTTATCCTTATATCATTAGGAATGACTGTAAAGAGATTCTTTACACCTAAGGTCACAAGAATAAATTTTGCATCTGAATTCAAGGTCTCCATATATTCACTTAATTGTTGTAAAAATGTGAAGAGTCTCTTAACACAGAGACAGCTATATTAACCATAGGTCTAAGTCATCCTTCTACCCATTTAGAAATTGTTTCTGTAACCTATCCTGAGCCATTTACTATTGGCCTTATAGGAGGTTTTTCCAAAGATTTATGTATCTTAGGTTGACCTGATATATTAGGAATCTTAGGGAAATCTACCATAAAGTAATCATATAAATCCTTAGAAATAATCCTAGTCTGTAATAAATGAAACAAATCATTCTTCACATTACTGACAATCTTCCTCACTTTTTTTCACATTTACATGAGTATAAGTAGTTTCATCTAACAACATATTATTCATAGTTTCCACATATGTAGAATAATCTAGCACTACTACTGCACCTCCTTTGTCTGCAGATTTTATAACAATACTTCTGTCAGCAATGAGATCATCCAGTGCTTGCTTTTCTTGCAAATTTAAATTAAAGTGTCCTGGTCTTTGCCAGGACATAAGAAGTGTATCAATTTCATTCTCACAAACTTTCAAAAATGTATCCATCACTGGTTGGAAACAGGCATAAATGTACTAGCTTTTTTATACTTATTATATTCAGCAGCAGCAGTGTTAGAAAACATATAATGCAAATTTACATTCCTAGCAAACTGCCTTAAATCTGATATCACATCATGTAACTTGCTAGTAACAGCTGGTACAAAGGACAAGCCCTTGTTTAAAACATCAATTTTCACATCAGTTAAACATTTAGGCGAAAGATTAAATACCAGCTTAAACATCTCTATATTGGACTGTCCATAGAAAGCTTCCTTCTCTTGTGATTCTTGCTGAAGTGAACAGCCTTCTTCTGTTGTTCTCTGGTGTCCTCACTTGTAAAGGTAGACGAGTGAGCAGGGGTAAAAAAATTGCATTAGTCTTTGGTCTGGCTCCCATATCAATGTTCTTAGTGGTTAGTACAGAATAATTAAACATGGTGGGTGGAATTTCATCAGTTTTTGTTGTAACCCTGTTCTCTGGCTCCTGAATTACTTCAGTGGCCTCGATTTCAAATTCTGATGTAATAATAGACATTCATCACGTGATACATTCTGACCAATCACTGACATGGATGGCACATTGCTAACCTCCAACATGCCATCCTTACTGTTCTTGGAAGAGTTTGAACCTTTAGGGAGTGTGCTAAAAGTCTTCGGTACAGCTTTAGCACCATGAATATTAGAATCTGAGTCAACAGCATTTGTATTCTTTTTTGGCCACATAAATATATGGCCTTTAACAAAATCAGCATAATCTCTTTCCAACTTTTTAATTTTTATGCATTATGGTCACGTGGGTTTTCTCCGGGTGCTCCGGTTTGCTCCCACATCCCAAAGACATGCAGTAGGTGGATTGGACACTCTAAATTGGCCCTAGGTGTGAGTGTGTGCATGAGTGTGTGCCTTCTGTGGAAGGTTGGGCAACGGGCTGGCTACTCGACACTGTAAAACTCCACTGCCAATCATGAGTGGACAGATGATCTGCTGTGGTGACCTCTAACTGGGAAAAGCTGAAAGAAGAAGAAGATGCATTATAACTTAGAGTCATAAAGAGAAATATTGCAAAGCAGTACATCAGGTTTTTCAGCATACCTGATTTCAGGGTAGTCCCTGGCAAATGCAGTTTGTATTTCTTCCAAACGCTGTATCAAGGCTGTCTCTTTAGGTTTAAAATAATCAATAAGTAGCTCCATTGGGACTGTTTTTCTCCTTGTTGCTGTTTGCCTACTATTTTTTTAATTTCTGTTGCTTTCCTCTTGCCCTACTGCTTCCATGCTTGTAGGGTAAGAGTGCATACATTTGGGGGTATGCACTTGAAGGCTGCTGCCTTCTAGGTGTTTGTGTTTGTTTTTTTTTCAGTGTCCATGGACACTGACTTACATTTCAGTGTCTGCGGACACTCGTTTACTATACAACATTAGAACCAGGCTATAATATTATATAGAAAACCAGTTAAAAAGGCAAAATGACACTATGAGTGCTGACAACTATAAAATAAACCAAAAATATTTAATAAAGTTAGCGCTTTCGGCAAAGAAAATACTTCGCCTTCATCAGACTAACAGGAAATTAGTCACAAATACATATATAAGTAATTAGTGGTAATGAATCAACATTGTTTTGAACATGATGGTAATGAATCAGCATTGTTTTGAACATGATGGACATGGGTTTAGATTTGTAATTTTACAACATAGGGAAGTTGACATTCGCAGTGGAGCCTGGCAGTTATTGTTAGAAATTGATGAACTTATGTGGCAGATAAGAACTAGGGCACATATTTTTCCAGGTATTAATGACAGTTTATCTATCAAGTGTGTCCGGAGGTGGCTCTCTTTAAGAAGATGATAAGTATTTATTGTGCCCATTAGTGTTTATGTATATTATCAACATGACAGTAGAAGTTTTCTATTTATCATAATAAGAGTGATTAAGTTTTAAAGTCTTCCTTGCTAGTTTGAGAACATGAATATGTTTATTTTTCTAACGTTTATTCTATTTCATTTTATATTTTATTTTTCATTGGGTATTTGCTATTTTCATTTCTATCCAATAAGTTTGGTAGCAACATATTTTTCCAAATAGTTTAAATGTATTGATATATTGTCATTTTGTATTTTTAATATAAGTTTAATCAGATATTCAGTTTTTGTATCGCTTCTGTGAAGTGCTTCTTTGAGGTTGCCAAGGTAAAATGCAGATTTCTTCAATTGGTTGATTCATTACCACTAATTACTTATATATGCATTTGTGACTAATTTCCTCTGTTTGTCTGATGAAGGCGAAGTATTTTCTTTGCCGAAAGCGCTAACTTTATTAAATATTTTTGGTTTATTTTATAGTTGTCGGCTTTCATAGTGTCATTTTGCCTTTTTAACTGGTTTTCTGTTTAGTGTTTTTTCGAGTTTATAATATTATATAGCTTAACACTCATCTGTGTCACAAAGTGCCATATGGCACTTTCTGAGTGAAGGGGGTGTGTTACATGTGCAGGCACTGCTGACACATACCCCCTGCACTCGCTCCTGGTTTCTGTCCATTTAGATTAATTAGCAGTGCACCTTCGTGCATATGTAAGGCGCGCTGCTATTCTAAATGGACACAAACAACTCTGTGCAAGAATAGTCTTATTCTTGAATGGAGCTTCGTGAATCCTGAGGGTGGTGTTTGTGTATTTGTGATGTGTGTACAAGGGTACTGTAGAATGTGTAGTGGTGAGTTTGCTGTCTTTTTCTGTTTGGTCTGATCTCAGAGTTAGTATATATAAGTAGGGGGTGTGGGAGTGCAGGGGGGCTTGCCCCCCTGCTTATATGTACTGTAGGTTTATTGATTTGTGTTTTTGTGTTTGTGTGTGCTTTGTTTATGTGTTGTAATGTGGGTAGGATGGGGTATGTGTTGTGTGGTGTATGGTGTGTTTATGTTTGCGATTTTGTGTTTCATGGTTTTGGGGTTTTGGGATTTCAGGCATTCGACTTTATGGTCTCGAGATACTGAAATTCAAGATTTTAGTATTTTGAAATTCTAAAGTGGAACTCTATATATATATATATATATATATATATATATATATATATATATATATATATATGATAACACTATAGCTATAGCTATATAAAGCACAATGATACACAAACTCTCTACATATATCTACATAACACATTTTCATAAGGTACATACAGAGCAACAGCAGAGGAGACACCCCTGTTACACACACACACACACATATATATATATATATATATATATGTGTGTGTGTATATGCATGTACGAATGTCCCCACAAACCCCTAAGTGCTGGGGTTATCTGCACTTACACATCACCACAGTTATCTGAAGGGACCAGACCAAGGCTGCCACAGTACATACTCCACTCACTCACAGACCCCTGTGCCTGCAGAATGTCACTCTGTAGACAGACACAGTTGTGCAGGTGTTGTAATGTACAATGGTTGCAACGCATGCCTTGGACAAGCCATACTGTCCCTGGCCACATGTCTGCCTATCTAACTGCAACCAGCCACATATTGCCATACTGCTAACTATACACACAAAGCAGGGCTATTAACAGGTATATCACTCCTAGGACACTAGATACAATATCAATACCAAGCAATATCACTCTGCAGGCCACATATGCTGTCTAACACATGGCTACTTTGCATACTCCACAAGTACTGTACCTGCATTTACATATACAACAGATATAACCTTTAGATGTGTGATTAATACTCCAAGCTGTAGTGTGTATTACTAGATAGGTAGGGGTCTTATCTCACATCATCCATCTGGTGTGTTTGTGTAAATATATCCCCTTGCATCACTATAGAAATGCCCATATGGCCTATCTCTGTGCACTGGTTATGCATTTAAGGCCCTGTGACTACCTGCTGGCTTCTAAATTGCAAGGTCTGCTGATGTCATCCACCTTAAGAGTGCTGGTTGAAAGTCTAACATCAGTTAAACTCTGTGGTGCATCAGAGAAGTACTGCAAGCTATAATGTGTAATACCTAGACAGGCAGGAGTTTTACTCTTACATCAGCCAACTCTCAAATATATCCCCTTGCAGCACTACAGACATGCCTATCTATATGGTGTATCTCAGTACAATGCTTATGCATTTTAAGGCCCTGTGACTACCTGCTGACCTCTACAGTGCCCTACTTTACAATGCCTGCTAATATAACCAACCTTAAGAGAGCTGGCTGACAATCCAATATCAGATAAACTCTGTGGTGCATGCGATAAGTAATGGAAGCTATAGCGTGTAATACTATATAGGTAGGGGTTCTACTCCCACATCAGCCAACTGCGTGTGTGTAAATATATCCCTTTGCAGCACTACAGATATGGCCTGTTGCTATGTAGTAGTTATGCATTTTATGGCACTGTGATTAGCAGCTGGCCCTAAATTGCCCCGTCTAGAAATACATGACTGATGTCTGCCACCTGTCTGACCCAGACACAGGATATTTCTACATGTGTCAACTCCATCAGCACACCTTATTGATTTGTAGGGTCAGAAAACTCAGGTGACACATAGCAAGGGTAGCAGACCTTAATACAAAGTATGAATGGGTGAGTACACTAACTGCCACCACTGTCCCTGATAGACAGTTTTACACAAACGCACCTAGGGAGCTATGCACATCCACTGGTGTACCTTGCTGTTGTCATATAACTGCTGTACTGTCATGCCATTCTGTGCCACTGTATTGATGACATGTGTCCATGGTTTTATGTCCTCAGAACCCTGCAACAGAAACATACACAGGTCTATGACACACCTGTCATTCTGTATCACTCCTGCCAGTAAAACATCATGCAACATAAGATACACAAAGTGTGTTGAGTAGTTATGCCACATGCCAGCATACAGTACCTGTTGTGGGCCACAAGTGGCATGGAAAAACAATGCAGCACATGTCAAGTAATAAAGTCACACTGTGCATCAGATGCATAGTTGCATTTCCCTGCATCACTGGCATGGATGACAGGGAAGTGGCACAAGTATCATCACATGCACAGGATGTGGTGTGGGGATGATGGAGGCCTGGGCTGTACCAAACAGTTGACAGCATGTGTGTGACTCAGGAAGGGGTGTGGGTTAGATGGGCCACGGAGAGGTGCCATGTGTGTGTGTCTATATGTGACCTGCATGTGACAGTGGTGTTTGAGTGTGCATATACACAATCAAGTCCAGTGCTACCTCTTGACATGTGTATGGTGGACAGCTGTGGACTGTACATGGTAGAGTGGACAGATTTCTGTCTAAAGCCATGAACATGGGAACTGAGTCTGCCAGGAGTAGCACTGACACCACCATGCCCAAGGTCAGATGTGGTGCTGAGGCTGTATCCCTCATGTGTCCAGCCAAGACCACATGCCCATGGCCTGCCATGTTGTGGTGCGGACAGCACACTTCCCTCTGTATTGTTGGAGGTACTGCCACTATAGAAACATGACTGGGCATGGCCACATGGACTCTCACCAGATAGTGTTACTGACCTACGTCTACATGTCTGACTCCCAACTCCAACCAGATGTTCCAGCACAGAAAATGTGTGGTTCAAGACAGACACTGTCTCAGCCCACCATCTGTCCACTGCATCAATGAACTGATCCAGTGTGTCCCCAGTATAGTAGAGGCAGTCACTGATGTCAGACATTGCTGCATCCATTGCCGCATCCATAACCCTAAGCATACATCTGTCTGGCTCTGATATGTTAACTGCAGCTAAAACAGCTGCATTGCACTATCATTAGCTAATGATATGCCACCATAGTGCAATATATAAGGCCTTCCTGTAGACCTGGCCCCTTTATTTATTTATTTTTATTTATTTATTTAACATTTGTTTACCAGGAAAGTCCAACTTGGAATGAAGCCAATTTTCAGCAGAGGCCTGGGGAGAAATGCTCCAGACGCATGTCTTTGTAGCTTTGTCTTTCTTAATTTTTCAGATGGACAGTACTGAGGCATGGAGACCATGGCATTGCAGAGGGTAGGCATTATAACTGTCAACTGTAGAGATTTATGCAGTATGTCCACAGTTTCACCTAACGTGTGTTCAGTGTCCCCTGATATTGTGGTCATCTGTCAAATCACTGGCAAATCATTGTAGGTTGATGTCAGTAATGAAGGACACACATTTGTGTGTCAGATGTCATATCCATCAGAATATGAATGCCAATGCAATAGCTGTTATTCTGTCACCTGACTATGTTTGTAAGAGCACAATGTAAAACATGTCCCTAACTCTGGGCCTTTCCTTCACATTACATATGGCTGTGTCTGGATTCCTTGTTCTAGGGGGTTGGGGGGTATGGTAGGTCTGTTGCAGCTACCTTTATCTAGAGCTGTGTATGCTACAGGCTGCAGCTACTGCTGCAGGCTAGAACACATAGAGGGAGTGTGAACAGTTTGGAGGACAGCAAGATGTACATATATGTGTGGTAGCTGTGTATGCCCTGTCATAATGGCACAGCTAGGATAAGGGTACACTTTACAGTGTATTCAAGGCATGTGATTAAGTAACGTCTGTTATGCAACAGTGCCAATACTAGAGTAGTAGGCAACATATAGTTAGGTTATACAGATATGTGCAGTGTGTCCCCATCTCCAGGCCTTTGACTTGCAGAAATGTGTATCAGTTCACTAATTAGCAGTAACCTGTGTGAATTATGACTGCATGACTCACTCATTACTTGCTGTCTTCACAATAATGTAACTGAACTGCAACACAAAACTGGATTTGAGCCCAGGACTGTGTGTGGCAAAATGTACTACAAGCAAGTTATTTAACAAACTGAGCTACTGAGATGCAGATGTATGTTTATTTACAAGATATATGTGCACATATACAGGCTGTGTGAAACATTTCTATGCCCATGAGTATGTGCATGGCTTTATCTGGTTGTATTTCTGTACCAGCATCCCAGCTGTACACGTACTTTGCCATTGCTGCCTTAGCAGGTGTCCTTCCACAAGTTGCTGATAAAAGGGCACATATACATGCTATCACAGGCCTCACTTACATCCATTATTATGTCTGTGGCTGTCCACTGGTGTATTATTTTACCAGAGTACAAGGTATACCCCCATTATTCCCATTATTTTTTTATTTCAGTTACATGCTTAGTGACTGTAAGTAGCAATCAGTATGTTTTGCTGGAAACACCTGCGTAACTTAAGACCTGTGTAACATGCTGGCTTAATTCAGTGTGCTATAATTAATAGGGGCCTTGGTTTGAAACTTGGTGGAGGTGTTTATTTTCTACATGAGACTAACAATATAATTGAGACATATAGTCAGTAAAGCTCTTTAAAGCTCATTAAAGCTCATTTAAGCTGAGCTAAGCAAAGTGGCACTGTGCACTGCACCGCACCACTCCACACAAATGTGTGCTAAAAAATATAAAGAAAAAAAAGAGGGTGATAGGAAAGTGGTGAAATGGGGGCAAGCAGGGGGAAAGCATTGGGAAAGGCAGGTAGGGATGTGCAGGATGGGTGTAGGAAAGAACCATAGCTATCCATTTCTTATACAGCAACTGCTGTGCATTTAGACAGATGTTGTAGATTAATTTGGACTCTCAAACCCCAGAGAGAGGGGTGAGGACAACATAAATGGGGTGTCAAGCCAGTTGGACCAAAGTAGTTGTGCCCAGTGGACACATGTGTGAAATGTAGAGCTATGTATGTGGTGATATTATTTTTGTGGGACAGGTACACATTTTTTTATAAGGAGAGAGAATAATGTTGGGGAAGGGACATAGGTACATGTGGGGAGGTAAGTTGGGTAGCAGAGCATGTGTTTGCAGAGAGGCAAGACAGACAAGACAGCAGACAGAGGCAGTGTGTGACACATGAGGGGGTAGACCCCTCAGATAGGGTGGGTGTTGTGGACTCGTAAGACACATGTGCCTCCAGATGGCAGCAGCATGACTCATGTCCCCACCCATAAGACAGTTGACATTGCTCCTTCACTGCCTCAAAGGCAGCTATGCTGAAGCTGGGCACAAGGTTGAACCTGACCCACCAGGTTGGCCAGTGTGCCCTCAGTCTGGCACTGGCAATGTTCATAGGTCCAATAAATGATCCTGTGCACCATGACCAGCAGTTGCTCTTGGGTGACTGCAGCCCCTCTGGCACCACTCCCAGGGGGAGGCTGGGCCCCATCCCCTGAGGTGGTTCCACCCGACACCTGCAGGTGGTGCAGTGGAGAGAGCACCATCGGCCTGAGTCCCAGATGTGCCAGGATACAGTGCCATGGCCAGTTGAGGCAAGGTAGGTGAATCACTGGAAACCAGCCTACCCTGACATACTGTGGTGATGTAGGTATAGCATTAAGTATAGGTTAGCTATGAATACAACACTGTTAGTAATAACAGCATGCCAAAACAGTAGAAATAACCCAATTACATGTCAATGCATATTATGTGAAACACAACAATAAATAACATAACAGTCAGTATGTTAACAGCATGTCAGTAAGAGTTACAGCATAAGGCCAACAAAATAGGTAATTCAACAAGATATATTAATAAAACACATGCCCCAAAATACAATAGTGTAACAACATATGTTAATAGTAAACCATAACTAATGAATCCCAGTAATAAATAAATGAAGATAAGGGGTGGTGAGAGAGAGAAAAACAGTCCATTAGTACCATTGTAGGCTATTTACTTGACAACAGTACTACTATCTACTCTATGGGTCTGTCCTTTCTTTATGTGTACAAGTCCCATATAGCTGCTGTAGAACATACATACCTCTCAAGCTATTTGCATGGGACAGTATAGGCCAAGCAGTAACAACTGCTGGTACACAAGTACAGAGAACACTTGCACAATGGGTGACCTATATAACTATCAAGGTGTACTGTGGGTGGATGTAGTTATACTTTGCAGTTTAGGTAATCATTTAGATGCTAATCGATGGATTACTCACTACTATTTACATGACAGTGTGACACTTGAGAGACATATATGTGTACAGTACAGAAACTAAACAAATATCATGCCTTGCTTGGCAGGCATAGGGATAGAACCCAATAGCAGTGACTGTAGAGGACATCAGCATGGAATGTATGAATTGATTGCAGCAAATTTTAATAGACACTCCAGGCATATAGCCATACTAAAATTACACATTTTATTTTATTATTAATATTATATTTATTTTCTTTATTTTATGCTGTATTTTCACATTCTTGCTAATGATTTTAACAGTCTGTGACATCTAAACACACATAATATGGGCTACCTCACCCATTTACCTGCAGTTCTTGTGGAGAAAGAATCTGTAAACGTGACTGATACTGTAATATTTAGTGCTACATAGCACTGGATTCAAACCCTGGTCTGTGTGTGTGGCAAAATGTACTACATACAGAGCATTTAATAAACTGAGCTACAGAGTCAGTGCTGATTATTGACTTGACTGATATTTGCCTGGAGCACACCTGGAACCAAAATATGACCTGGTAGTATTACTACAGTTTTATACTAGACTGCAGTGACAGTAGAACACACATGCATGAAATACAAGCATAACAGAGATAGTAGGTAATCTATAAATTAGTATATAGAATGCAGGTGTACACAATATATTGTTAGTGGGTTGAAATATCTGTGAAGTCAACAAACAATATCAGATCATGGAGTGGGCTACCTCACCCATATACCTTGCTTACCTGCTGTTTGTGGATGACAGAACATTATGTGAACAATATTGGCCTAGATACAGCTTAGAACAGCACTATATGTATTAAACAATACATTTGACAGCCATTATATTTACATTCTACAGGTATTACAGTGTTATACTTGACTGCAGCACCTTAGCGTACAGCCTGAATGCATACAGCTCTACTGCAATGGTTAAAACTAGACAAACCTGATGTACACAGTTTACCTTTCTATTATTGGTACTGGTTCATGTGTTATTGCAGAACAGTTGGCATTATTCATTTCTTTCAAAACAGCTCTAATTCCACACTTAATGCACTACAGATTTTATTGTTTATACTTTAATGTGGTTTCTGGTATTGCTTTGAGTATTTATTGCACAACAGTTGTCATTATTGAGGTCTTGTAATAAAGCTCTACTTCTGCAGTTATTGTACTACAGACCTTAGTGTATATACTTTAATGCAGTTCATGGTATTGTTTCATGTTTTATTGCACTTCAGTTGAAATTATTCATTTATTGCACTATAGCTCTAAGTCCACATTTATTGCAATACAAACTTTACTGTATATACTTTATTGCAGTTAATGCTTTACTGTTTCTTGCTTATTTCACTACAGTTAGCATAATACATCTGTACTCACCACACTCACGGTGCAACCTGGTCAAGCTCCCGGCATGCACCTCAATGTTGCAAGCCCTCTCCTCTGCAGCTATTGGGAGAGAAGCACACACACCATTATGCATACCAGTTTAGCAGACATTCAGATTAGATATTGGTGAAACAGTTAAAATTACTTACATACTTGTGGGGCACTACCTGCCCAAACTTCTTGGACCCAGGTGTGTAAGAGATCCCCCTTTCATCTCTTCAGGTCATCATGGTGGTGACAACACTGCTCACCTATGTGGGGGATATCAGTAACACTGATGAGTTCACTTGCCAGCCAGTCCCAGGCCTCTGCCTTACACTCCAAGCCTTGTAAACCTCCCTGCAGCAGCAGGTCATCATGGTTTTTTACTAGGACCCCAACCATGACCCTGGACTCCAGAATGCCCCAGCTCTGCACTCAAAAGCATGAACCCTCAGCAACGCCTGCCATAGAACCCTTCAGAGGCTGAAATTCAATGGATTCTGCTGTATTTCCACCTACTGGGCTTAATATAGGCTGTTTTCCTGCCCTTACATACCATTGGGCAACATTTAAAAAAGTGCTGCATTGCTTAGCAGCACACAAACCAGCCAAGCATAGCCTAAACATTTTCAGCCGTTATCATGTTTATGTGGTGCTTAGCAGGTCTTAGTAGAGCACAGCAGGCCAATAACTGGCATAGTTTCTATATCAGAAATTAATGCTTATTTTCCCTTCCATGTATTCAAACCCTTGATCTACTGCACATGAGACCATAACTCTACAATTTAGCTACATGGACATATGAAATTCTACCATACCTTTACATATACCTCTGAGCTATCTGTATGCACTGCTGAGCATCCTGCTGGCCACACAAACTCATTCAGCTATGCTTAAACATGACATTGAAATAAATAAGTAAATACATTTAGTTTCTATTCTTAGATGTCTGGCAGATGTCTCGGCGCCACTTAGCAGTGCTGCACTCTGTGCCATGCCGTGCAAACATGCTTTAAAAAAAAAAATTAACATGGAATAATACAAGTGGACTGTGCAGGGAGTGTCTTGCTCACCTGCAGACACAGCACTACACTCATTACACTGATTCAACGACCATGTTCTTTGGCTCTCCCTCGGCTATGTCCATCATTAATATGCATGGCCTGCTGTCAAGGGAAAACAGTGTACATGGACGTGGTAACATTCCATGTAGGCTCTACACAGATTTTATTAAATCCTGGGGTAGGTCTGTCTCCTATCTGAGTTTTATGATTTACCAGTGATCTAACAGGCGCCAATCTGTAAAATGACAAGGCTCCCTCTCACCATACTTACCAAATATTTTGGTGTTCCACAAGATTTTATTGTTGAACCCCTCCAGTTCACTGTCTTTATTAATGATTCCACACTTCACATTATGCAAGCTTCCTCATACAATATGCCATCATCTGCTCTTCATACAGTCTAACCCAGCTACAACAGATAACTCAGTAAGCTTTCTGCTCTATTGAACTATGGCTTAGAAATTCACATAGGTTCATAGGTAGGTACTAGGCTATCAGCCCAAGGGCCTAAGTAGGCATAGCCAACAAGGTTCCCCTGGCTTACGCCACCCAAGAAAGTTAATTTCCTGTGCCCCTGTTGAGCACAGCCACAGAAGTGATCCCCAGGGTGTATTTCCTATTTCCCATCCACTCATCAAGATTTTTCTTGAAGAGTGCTAATGAGGAACTTTGCTTGACATAGATGGATAGCTTGTTCCAGAGTATAGGAAGTCTCTGGGACAGGAATCTATCCCTCCAGCATGTCCTGTTTATTGTGGTGACAAGGTTTAGGTCCCTAGAGCATGTAGCTTGGAGGGATTGGGATTTCTTTAGGTGTCGCATGTCCAACAGCTCTGGGTTTAACATAGCTTTATATGTTAGGCAGAGATCTCCTCAGAGTAGGCGATATGCTACAGAGTAAAGCCGTAGTTCTTTGAGATGGTCAATGTAGGACATCTGTTTGAGGCCAGTAATTCTCTTTGTGAGGTACTTCTGTAGCCTTTCCGGCTGCTGCAGATGTCTTGTGAGGTACCTTCCAAAAGGGGCATTGTACTCTATAATGGGTCTAATGAGTGACGAGTAGAGGGGAACAATGACCTCTTTTTGTGATAGGTGTGCCACATAGAAGGGTTTCCTGACTACTGTGGTGATGTGATTATCAAAGGAGAGACTACTGTTCACCTGGGTCTCAAGGTCTCTTATCACACATTTGGCATTAAGTAGACTGTCGTTTATGTGGTAGTTCATGGGTACAGAGTTTTTACCAAATGGGATGACAATGCACTTTTTGGCATTGAGCTTGAGGCCATGCCTCTGACACCAGGCATCTGTCTCAGTGAGGCCCTTTTGTAGGATGTCGACATCATTTGGGGACTCTACTATGGCTCCTAGTTTGCAGTCATCTGCGAACTTCGTTAGCCAGAGGCCTTCTGTGTTAGCTTGTACTTCAGAGAAGTAGATACCAAACAGGAGAGGTCCCAGGACTGAACTCTGTGGTACTCCACTTGTCACTGGTTTGAAGTCAGATTTGGAGTCTGCAACTTTTACAGTGTGGGTTCTGTCAGTGAACCAGTTGGCAACCCATCTTGTGATGTAGGGATTTATACCTAGTTTAGAGAGTTTAGCTATAATTCCAGAATGGGGGATGGTGTCAAAAGCCTTGGTGAGGTCAAGATAGGTTACAGCTTTGGTGACTGCCTCAAAGAAGTTGATCAGGTTCAGAAGGCATGATCTGCCTTTCACAAACCCAAACTGGGTGGGGTCCAGAGTTTGGAGGTTACCAATGTCTTTGTTTATGAGTTCCATGATGATACATTCCATGGCCTTGCAGACCAGGCTCATCAGGCTAATAGGGTGTTAGTTCCCAGGATCAGTGGTGGCTTTCCCTTTGTGGAGTGGGATAACTGTTGCTGTGCGCCATTCAGTGGGCACAAAGCCTGATGTGAGAATATGACTGAACATGGTGCTTAGATGAGGAGCCAGTTCATTCTGAAGTTCATGTAAAACACAGCCTGGGATGTTGTCCGGTCCCATGGATGCTGTGTTTTTGGTTTTAGAAAGTGCAGCTTTTACCTGCATATATGTGATTACAGGGACTCTGCATTCTTCCTGTATAGATATGGGCCCTTTAGGGGGGTGGGGTAGTAAAGTTAGCACTGAACCTATCTACCAGGATGTTGGCAATATCAGTTGGTTCTGTAATATTTGTGCCATTGTGCTGTAACTCAGACAGATGTGGGTGTTGCCATTGAGATTCTTGACATAGCTATAGAATGCTTTGTGGTTGCCCCTAGAATTAATGGCAATTTTCTTTTCGTAGCTAGCTTTGGAGGATCTTATAAGTGATCTCAGTTTCTTACTGAGGTTGACCAGGGAGCTCCTCCACTCATGGGATTTTACTCTCTTTTGTATCAGTTTTTTCCTTCTGTTGTAGTGTTTGTTTATGGCAGGGGACCACTAGATTGGCTTCCTTTTTTTGGAGGATAGCATTTTGGTTCTGTTTGGGACATTACAATCCATGCACTTGTATAAGTGATTATACAGTGCATTTGTGCAGGATTCAGCAGTCATAACTGTATTATCAATATGCATGGGTGTCATGAAGTTTGCCACTTCTGTCTTAAGAAGCATGAAGTTGGCTTTGGAGAAATTTTTTACCATGGTTTCATTAATGGTGGATGGGGTTGGGATGCGGATATCTAGGGTGATTAGCTTATGGTCAGATCTGACCAACGAGGAGTTGACTTCAGGGGTGGAACACCTGTCACTCATGTTTGTAATGACTAGGTCTAGGATATTGTTGCCCCTGGTGGGGGTGTGGATAAGTTGATCCAGGGCATTGGAATTTATGAATTCCAGAAAGCGTTGAGCAAAGGAGTTGGTACATGTGTAGTTTTCCCAGTTAATGGTGGGGTAGTTGAAATTGCCCATTATTAGGGTGTTTGGTTGAACCCTAATATTTTCCAGTATATCAAGAAAAGAGGAGTGGGAATCCTGGGGCATGGTGGGGGATCTGTAGCAAGCTACAATTTGGATTGCAGTTTTGCCCCGAGTTAGTTGCACTTGGATAACCTCGGATGCATTATGCTGTGCAACTAGCCTGGAGGTGTGGATATCCTTAATGAATATGGACACACCTCCACCTTTGGTGTTCTAGTTCAGGTTAGATGGCCGAAAGTGTGGTATGAATAATAGCCTGGTAATGCAGGTGTGCTCTCTAGAGCCTTGAACCAGATCTCAGTCACTGCACAGATATCAATGTTCTCCATTTTAAGGAGTGCATCGAGTGAGTGCATTTTGAGATTTAGACTTCTAGCATTGAATAGCATTACCCTCAGTTTTTGCTTACCTAGTCCTGTTATGGTGGTGAATTTGTCATTTGAACCTTGCCTAAAAAAGGCACTATAGGGGCGTCAAGAGCTTTAGTCAGTATCCGGAATACCAGGGGCAAAAGGTGCAGGCATCTCTGGCAAAGCATCGTGACATCTCCTTGTCAGCCTAAGAAAACTAAACATCTCCTCTTTAGTCAAAACACTCATTGTTGAAAAATGAGAAAAAAAAAGTTCAAGATTATTTCTCAGAATAAAAACAAAATTAAAGTTGTCTCCGATAGCAAACTGTTAGGAGTAACAATAGATGAAAATCTTAAATTTGATCTTTACATCCAGAATGAAAAAAAAAATCATCAGAAACTTGATATGCTCTATAGACACACACTATTACTAAACACAGTCACAAAATACACTCTTGCCATCACCTACTTGCTACCCTCACTCCTATATGATACTGCTATTCTTACAAACCTCAACATCTCCCTAAAATAAAAACTTTAATCATGCTATAACAAAATTACAAAATTTGCTGCAAATGCAGCCTATCATGGTCATCACTGTGCCACTCTTCAAACTTTCTAATGGTTACAACTTTGACAACATCTTAGCTACTTACTATTCTTAACTGCCCAGAAAATCATACGTAATCTCACAAACTGGGCATCTCTTAGTTTCATACTCCACAGCTACTAACCCAAATGACCCCATAGATCAGAGAATAAACAATTTCTTGCTACACACAAACCTAATAGAACAGCAAGTCATAGCCTCAATCCCTATTCAGTAGCCAAAGCATGGAATAACTTACCAGTACCCTAACCTTGCAGCCTCCAGACATTCTCTAAAATAATATCTTACCAAATCTTGCAATTGGTTCTGCTCCCAACCTGACTAAAAATTCTTACTCCAATACCCCACTTGTATTATCTCTGCTCTTTCTTCTGTAAACTCCCTCTGGTAACTTATTGATCTTCTAGAGAACTGCAGCAATCACCTCCTGTCATTAGGCTAACTACTACAAGCATTAATTGACTCATACACCTGGCTAAAACTGGCTGTTTCGTATATGTTTAGTGACTAAAAACACAGCAAGTCAAGTAAATGCTACAGCACTGATTAATACACTTAGCAGCACAGGAACCACTCAAAATACAGTGAAAAGTGTAAAACAACCTCATTTAAAAGCTGTAACTTCAAATTTGAACTAAATGCAGTAATAGTGCAGAAAAATGTCAGAGACCATTCAAAATTTATTTCAATAGCTGGGCAGAGCATGGCACAGCACAGCACAGCACAGAAAACACTTGAAACACAGTGCAAACTGTAAAATGACTTCAGTTAATAGCTGTAGCATCAAATTCAGATAAAATATACTAAAACTGCAGAAAAAAGCTAAAGGAACTCTGGGTACAATAAATGCTCTTCTCTGTTTCCTAAATGCAAAATTGAATTTAAACGTCAATTTTTGTTTTGCTTTGTTTTTTTAAATTGTACAGAGGTGTACAGCTTCAATGAAATTTAGAATAAGGCAACAATAATTCCTCTGTTCTTGCATTGTTAAATACACAAGAAAAATAAATGAACCAATAAAAAACAGTTAAAGCTGTAACCAGGTAGTATTTGTCTTCCCCAGAATTGCAGCAATTACCCTCCTGCCACTAGAATGCTCCTGCAAGTTCTACATAAAATATAACAAATAAATGCACCAACAATGATTGTCATTTAACAGCAAATAATCCACTTGAAATGCATTGCAACCTATAGTCATATTTAAGGGCTTTCAGGTCAAATGCAGGTAAAACACAGTAAAATGCAGAAGAAAATTACAGAAAATATTGAAACCTGATTTAAAAAATTGTTGTGATAATCTGTTTAACAGCTATGTCAGTCTCAGATTAAGGTCTACTTGTGTCTGATTTTGCACCAATATATGTTAGTTAACCACACCTTTGAAAGCCTTTCAATTCTTCTGCAGCTGCTCCTTGGACTATTTCTTAATGCAGATGAAACAGCCACCAAAGTCAAAGAAATCTACTCTTTCCTAATGAAACACTAAATATAAACAATTTAGAGCTTTCAGAATCTAGTGTTGCCTGTCATAATTTCTGGTTTGCATCTAAGGTGGAAACAAAATCTGACACAACCTAAACTACTTCCTTAGCTGTAAGCAGTTGGCAATGTTCTCTTTAATCCAGTGATTCATAGCTTGTTTATCAATGAAAATGCTAATCTTGACCTGCTTGATAAATATAACCATATATTTCTTGCATGAAACACAGGAGGGAAGAATAATATTAGATGGGAACTTAAATTTACCAGAAACAGACTGGAAAAATACTGATTCAACAATATTATTCCTGAAATTATTAACAATGTATATTCAGGAACAACAATTGCTTCTGACTGTACAAAAAAAAAAAAAAAAACTTCCACGGGACAGAACATACTAGACAGTGTTTGTGTTAATAAAGAAATTGATGTTATTTCAAGTCACATTTTACCACCATTGATATGCAGTGATTATGTGGTTCTAAAGGTAAATTTGTTGCTAGATAATTCTGCCAAACTAAAATCTAAACCAATACACAGATGGTTAATTACAGATTATATGGAAGCAAAACAGTCACTATAAAAAAACTAACTGGAGTGATGTTTCTTTGGAAAAACTGCAGATGGAATGTGAAAAGTTTTGAAAGAGAAATTGTTTCAGTGCAAAAAATCAAAAATAGTTTAACATCAGGATCTAGGCATACAACATCAGGGGGTATATTTCCATAAGAAAAATATACCTGATTAAGATGAGAGACAAAACATATAAGAAATGGAAGAGAGGTCAAACTACAACTTTGAAAACTGAAATAAGCAAGCTGAACAAACAGATTAAGGATAGAGTGAGACATGATCAAGAAACATTTGAAGAAGATTTATATAAAGATATTAAGCATAATAGGAAACCTTTTGATAGATACATAAGATGTGGAAGGAGTAAAGACATACACATTGATAAACTATGTGCAGATTCTAAAATTTATTCTCAGACACAACTGATTATAGATGTATTTACAAAAGCTATGCAAAACAGTCTGGCTCCACAGAGGGGGTAATAAGTTTTCCTAGTGGCTTCCGGGTAATCTCAGATACTGGAATCAAATTAGATTATATGGAGGAGACGGAATTAGTAACAATAACATAAGAACACTTCAGCAAGAACTTATGGTACCATTATATCTATTATTCTCTCGTATATCTATTATTCACTTGGTCATATAAATATGGGGAGATTCCTCAAGATTGGAGACATGCACTTATTAAATCTGTCTTTAAGGGAAATGGGAGTAGGACAAACCCAGAGTCATATAGACCCTTAAGTCTATTTTCATGTTGTGGAAAAATAATGGAGAAGGTAATATTAGATAAGTCATGGTCAGAACTGGATAGGCTGAGAAATGAAACCTTATATCAGCATGCATATTTTGAAAATAGATCTATTACCACATGTGACACGATGTTGTATAACAATATAATAATAGCTATGAATTAGAAATTGTGCTGTGATGTAATTTATATAGATTTAACTTCAGGATTTGACAGGGTCATACACAAACCACTGATCAGTAAATTAGAACAACTAGGTATTGATGTACACTTGATAACATGGATAGCTGCATGGCTTACAAATAAGACATGGCAAGTATCATACAGCAACTGGACAGTGAAATTCTTGATTACAGTCAGGGTGTCCCACAGGGCTTTGACCTAAGCCCTTACTTGTTAAGATCACTGTGATGTCTGGTTAATATCCCACTGAACTGCCACCAATAATGTGCTGTCCTCTACTATCCTGGGTCAGAAACTAAGGAGCTTCAGTCCTCACTACTGACTCCAATGTAAGACTGTCACTTAAACAGGAGTAACATTTCACAATTGCCCATAAGAGCACAACAGGAACACACTCTCTAGCCTGGGACTGGACTATATACTTTTGTCCACCCCTAATGTATCTCATTATTATACACTCCAGAGTGATGTGTCCCAGTTTAAGACCTCTGATACACTCAAACTTAAATACATTGAATCTTACACATCCAAACACTTCTGGGAAAGCCTGACACACATTTCCAGCTGTGTCCCTTCCTCCAAATGATATGGTAAAATGCTGCCACCAACCAGAGTGTCTACATGCCCTTTCAAAGAGTGTTCAATTATAAAAATTATGTATTAAAACAAATGGTAGCAAATGACATAAAACAGCCTGGATTTCAGAGTAGCCCAGGAATTTTCAAAGCAAGTATAAGCACTCTCAAATCACTAAAGAATACACTAATTGATCAGCCACAATGTAAGATAATAAAATATTTAATAATGAGCAAAATGATTGAAAATATAAAACAGTAATTTTAATAAACAAACAATTCAATCACCAGGAAAATGAAATTAATTCTGAAGGATAGAAGTCCAACATTTAGAAAAATTCTGACTAATCTAGCTATAATTTCATATCTAACTGAAGAACACCGTCCTTGATCTAAACTAAATATCACAACAGAGCAAAGGCAGTGTTACAGTTCTTGGTGAGTCCTTTCCATATCCACTGCTCAGTACAGCTGTGAACTATGAACTGAACTCAATTACTTACAACTACTATAACTGACTACAACTGTATTCAGCAGGCTATTTTATAGAATAGGTTAACTGTCTTAACCGTTCTAGTTCTTATTTTCATTTCACTATTTGAAAATCAACTAACAGCTCTTTATTAGCATTCCTTCCTGTATTTCAGTCTCTGATAGTGAACACAGAGCAACTGGAAAAATTATGATGGCATCATCTGTAGATCAGCTGACTCTGAAACAGTCTGCAGTTAGAATCACCTTCACAAACATGTTCGGACATGTAACAAAACACTGTTCATCTCTTTAAAACATCCTGTACAAACAGAGTATTAATTAACATACAAGAACTTATTTACAATATCATAGCTAGTCATGCTGGCATATAATACACAGGCTAATCTGAAATTATTTACAAAACATCAGTGAAACATGCTAGTAGAGATTACAGTGCCTAATTTATTCACATTCCCCCATGACTCAAGCATGATTTTCAAGTGACCCTTGAAAAATGAGACTTGAGAAAAATGGACCTGTTTGGGAATATATCAACCGACTCCTCTCCTGAACAATCTATCTGCACTGGCATTGTTAACCCCACCATGGTGTTGTATTGTCATGTCATATGCTTACAACCCTAGACTCCACCTCATTAACTTGGTATTTTGCTCACTGATTCTATTTTAGCCATGTTAAAGTGTTATGATTTATGATTGCAGTGAATTTTCTTCGAAAAAGATAGGGATGCAGCTTCTGCAATGCCAGTACTATGGCTAGACATTCTTTCTGTACAGCTGCATAACATTCTTCCTTAAGTTGAAGTCTACAGCTAAGATATACTACTGGGTACTCTTCTCCTTTTGAGGAAACTTGGCTAAGTACAGCCCCCACCCCATAATTTGAAGCCTCTTCTTGCACAACAAATTCTTTCCTATAATCTGGGCTAGCTAATACAGGGGGTTCTTTCCAAAATCTCTTTTAAGTTTTTGGAATGCGTGCTCAAAATCTGTGGTCCAAACAATCTTATCTGGTTTATTTTTCCTAGTTAGGACAGTAAGGGGTGCAGATATTGTACTATAACTGGGCACAAATTTCCTAAAGTACCCCACTGCCTCTAGAAATGCTGTCACTTGCATTTTAGAAACAGGAACTGGCCATGCTTGAATATCTTCCACTTTGACAAGTTCAGGCCTAATCTTACCACTCTCCACTTTATGTCCTAAGTAAGTGACCTCTGCCATACCCACCTGACACTTACTGGGTTTAATGGTAAATCCTGCCCTTTTTAATCTACCCAAGATCTTTCTAACATGTTGAAGGTGCACTTGCCAGGTGTGGCTGTCATTATCAGTATCATCCAAGTATACTAGACCATAATCTCCTGCTCCTACTAAGATACAATCTACCATTGTCTGGAAAATTGCTAGGGCATTTTTCATTCCAAAGGGCATCCTTGTAAATTCATACAATCCAAAAGATGTTACAAAAGTTGACCTATCTCTCTAGCAGTGCCCGTATCCCTTGGCCAAATCAATAGTGGTTTGATATCTAGCCCCACCCATCTGTCCCAAGGCTTCATCTGTTTTCGGCATGAGGTATGCATCTGAGTCTGTGCAACTGTTTAATTTCCTATAGTCTATATGGAATTTAGCACTACCATCCTTCTTTGGTACCAGCACTACTGGGGAAGCCCAGGGACTATTGGATTCCTGAATTACCCCCCAGTTCTAGCATTTCCCTCATCTTCTTTTGGAGTCTGTTTAACTCTCTCAGTCTCTATAAAGAACCTGCCTGATAGGTTTTTGAGGTACTGTGTCCACATGGTGCTGCACCAAGTCAGTACACCCAGGTTCCCCTGTGAACATGTCGTCAAATTCCTTCAATACTGCTCTTATCTCCTAGACTTGATTAGAAGTTAACTGCTGTGATATGGCTATCTGTTCCACAGAGGTGCCAGTCCTAGCCTCACCAAGAAGATTGGTTACCATATCCCCTTTGGACTTCTCCTGCCATCCACTGTGAATATTCAGTACTACAGCCTCCCTATCATGATAAGGTTTCATCATATTAACATGGTACAGTTTGTGCCCCTGTCTCCTACCTACCAAACTTGCCATGTAGTTCACGTCACTGACTTTCCTTACAACTTCAAAGGGTCCCTCCCAAGTTGCTTGTAACTTGTTATGCCTAACATGAACAATTACCATATCCTTCTGTCCCTCAGCATACTCTTGGGTTCAAGCATTTCTGTCATACCAAACCTTCTTCTGCTGATGGGCTAATGCTCTGTTCTCTTGGGCTAAACCCATGAGCTCCTTAAGTCTAGTCCTGAAGTTAAGGACATATGCCACAACAGACTCCTTGTGAGATTCACTCTCACCTTCCCTCAAGCTTTGTAAATTAGGGTCCGTAAGCTGAGCCTGTCTCAACTCTCCCCAGCTCCTCTTCCACTGGAAGCTTAGTAACTTCCAACAGCTGTACCTCACTGTTAGTCTGGGTACTATCACTCACCTCCATCCTTGCAGTCACCATGTCCAAGGGAACATCAGTACCTCTCAGCAGCTGTGGGTCCCTTTCAGAATTACTGCTAGAGGATAGCTCATTCTCTGAAACAGCCACCACACCAGTCCCAACTTCAGGTATGAGATCTGTCTGGGTCTCCCCCAGGCTACTGGACCTACATGCCTGTCTCCAAGCCTGACTGTGTGTCACTGCATGCACACAAGGTGCTGCATCATCAAAGTCATTCCCTATCAGGACATCTGCAGGAATATCCTCAAACACACGTACCTGCTTGCTTCTTCCACCACCCTCCCAGTCAAGATGAACCCTAGTCAAAGATATTTGGAATAAGGTCCTTCCCAAACTCTGACTGGAGTGGACTGTCCAAGTAGGTACTGCTGTTCTGTAACCACTGCAAACCTCACAATGGTTATATCAGAAGCTGTGTCTCTCTTAGCAGTGACCTGTTTACCATCTGCTAAGACATGATATATATTTTGATGATAGTTTGGCACCCCTGTTGTTTCCAAACAACTTATCACTGGCAGTTTGTCAAACCAATTGCTAGCTCCCTCACCTTTTTTTTTTTCTCATCTTGGCTAGGTGGACATTTGGCTGCTATGTGACCCTTCTGGTTACATTTGAAACATCTAATCCTTAACCATGTACTTGGACTAGTAGTTTCCCCTGTTACTGGTCTACTCTGTTAGAGTGGTTTAGACAGCCCCCCATGAGTTCCCTTATGTCCATGTGCAGCACTGGGTATCCCTTTCTTATGCATTGATGCTCTGCTTGCTAAGTACAGATCCTCTTTTCTCCCCAACTCCTCCACAGAGTTGCACTCTCAGTCTGCTAACCAGATTCACATGTCATCAGGCAAAGTACTGAGGGCTTTTTTCCTCACCAAAAGGTCTGCTAGTCCCTCAGAGGTGGTGACCTGACACCCGCTCATCCATCTGTGAAAGTAAGTGCTTAAATCAGCAATATAATCGCTTACGCTTTCATCTGCCTTGCGTCTATGTTCCTGAATCTTTTTTCTATAAGCTTCAGATGTTAGTTTAAAACAATAACAAGACAGTTTTTTTACTTTATCATTATTTAAACAATCTAAATTAGACAGTTTTGACATGGTCAGAACAGCTTTGTCATGGAGTAAGGGAGTCAGGAGCCAAACCCAGAGCTCACACTCACCATCATACTGTCTATATACTCTCTCAAAAATATGAATAAAACTATCAAAGTCATCCCCATTCCTGTACTGAGGAAAGACATTTACTGACCTTTACAGCTTCTGTGGTACTGTTATTCCCTTCCTCATTACCCCTATGACCCTCTCAAAGGGTAGGAAGCTCCACGTCATGCCAGTGCTGTCTCTCCTTTTCCTCATCTTCTAAAAGTTTCAGTCTGTCTGCTGTTTCCATTTCATATTGATGCTGTTTCTCCTCAGAATCCAGTAATTTGTCCTCCGGTTCATATTGACACTTCTTCTCCCTTTCTACAGCCTCCAGTCATTTGACCTCCAGGCACAATCTCTCTTCAGTCTCCAGTCATTTGCCTTCCAGGCACATTCTTTCTTCAGTCTCTAGTTGTTTGGCTCCCAGGTGCAGTCTCTCTGACTCCGGATGGATTCTGAGGTCCTCTGAATAAAAAGTGCACTGTCCTGTCTCCAAACTGGATATCCTCTGAACATCTTGTCTGAGCTGAAGCTGCAACTAAAGCTGAAATCATTGCTTCCTTAGTCAGGTTGGCATACACCAGCTCTCTGGCTTCACACTCCTTTGCCATCTGCTTCTTTGTCAACTTACTATAGTCTTCTGCTGACATCTTTGCCTGCTGTCCCTGACTAATTAAAAATAAATAAAACTGGTATAGACTGAAATTCTGTATGTTTACTGTGTTGCTGTTGAGAGTGCACACCTTAATGACAATTACCCACAGGCTGCTAAAGTCCAATTAAAATCCCATTAAGCTGCCACCAAAAATGTGTCATCAATTTAATATCCTACTGAACTGTCACCAATAACATGACTTCCCCTACTATCCTGGGTCAGTAACTAAGGAGCTTCAATCCTCACTACTGACTCCAATGTGAGATTGTCATTTAAACAGGAGTAATATTTCACAATTTTCCCTAAGAGCACAACAAGAACACATTCTATAACTTTGGGCTGGACTCTACACTTCTATCCACCCCTAATGTAACTCATTATACAGTCCAGAGCAATATGTCCCAGTTTAAGATCTCTGTTACACTCAAACTTAAATAAATTAAATCTCACACATCCAAACACTTCTGGGAAAGCCTGATACAGATTTCCAGCTGTGTCCCTTCCCCCAAATGATATTGGAAAATGGTGCCACCAACCAGAGTGTCTACATGCCCTTTCAAAGGAGTGTCCGATTATTAAAACAAATGGTAACAAATGACCTAAAGTAGCCAGGCTTTTGGAGTGGCTCAGTAATTATCAAAGCAGGTATAAGCACTCTCAAATCACTAAAGAACACACTAATTGATCAGCCACAATGTAAGATAACAAAAATATTTAATAATGAGCAACATTTTTAAAAATATAAAACAGTAATTTCAATAAACAAATAGAATTCAGTTACCAGGAAAATTAAATTAATTCTGAAGGACAGAATTCCAACATTTAGAAAAATTCTGACTAATCTAGCTATAATTTCATATCTAACTGAAGAACATTGTCCCTGATCTAAACTAAATATCACAACAGAGCAAAGGTAGGGTTACAATTCTTGGTGAGTCTTTTGGGCATTCACTGCTGAGTACAATTGTGAACTGTGAACTGAACTCAACTGCTCACAACTGAACAACTATTATAACTGACTATGACTGTCTTCAGCAGGCTCTTTTATAGACTAGGTTAACTCCTTTAACTGTTGTAGTTTTTATTTTCATTTCACTATTTGAAAATCAACAAACAGCTGTTTATTAAAGTTCCTTCCTGTGTTTCAGTCTCTGACAGTAAACACAGAGCAACTGGAAACATTCTGATGACATCATCTGTAGATCAGCTGACTCAGAAACAGTCTGCAGTTAGAATCACCTTTGCAAACATGTGCAGTTAGACATGCAACAGAATAATGCTCAACTCTTTAAAACATCCTGTACAAACAGAGTATTAATTAACATACAAGAACTTATCTACAATATCATAGCTAGTTATGCTGGCATATAATGTGATGTCTTTTGGCTTTTTTTTTTTTTTGGTTAGGGATCGCCACAGCAGAACTTCGGTCTGCTAATGATTGGTAGTTGATTTTTACGTACCGAGTTACCAGCCCTGATGCTCAACCTTCAATGAAGGTACGCCCATTCATGCATGTCTCCATGCAGAAGCCGGTCTAGCTGAGAATCGAACCGGACAGCATCTTACTGTGAGGCAACAACACTACTGCAGCACCACCACCGCGGATCTACCGCAGCAAAGGCTGATCTGAAATTATGTACAAAACTTCAGCCAGACATGCTAGCACAGATGACAGTGTCCAATTTCTTCACAACTGTATCTTTCAGACCTAGCTTTTTCATCCAAGATGTTCTACAGTCTATATGCAGACAACTTGAAATTGAGCAAACTGATTACATGTGTTACAGATAAGGCATGTCTGCAAAAGAACTTAACTAAATTGACCATTTTGGCACAAGAGAATAATATGCTGATACATACATCAAAAACTAAACATATGAGATTTGGGAGACATAAATTGAAAGGTGAATATTTAATACAGCACACAGTAATTGAAGCTGTAGACGCATTTAAGATCCTGGGTATATGGGTACCTCCAGCTATGAGTTTTTCTAATTATATCAACCAATTGGTTAATGATATTTATAGAACTATACATTGTATAAAAAGATTTATAAGGTCTAGGAAATCAAAAATGATGAAGTCAATGTTTGTCAGTTACATTAGACCAAAACTTGAGTATGGAATAAGAATATGGAAACCCTATAAGAAAACAAGCATGAGTAAACTGGAAAGATTACAGGGGAAATATACCAAGAGCATCAATGGATGTGAACATTTAAGTTATTATGAAAGACTAAAATATTTGAACTTGTACAGTGTCTCATAGATATCTCAGAGGAGATCTTATTCAGGTATATAGGGCATTTAGGGACAACTACCTCTAAAAATGTTTGGGGTTATCAAAAAGTAGTAGATAGTCATCAGACACCATATGTAGAAGATTCTATAGGAATGAGAAGTGTACTAACTGGTTCTCTATAAGAGCAGCTGATGCATGAAACAGGCTACCAAATTATTTTAAAGCAAGTACTAGTTTAGATATTTTTAAGAATAGCCTGGACACTTATTATGGGAACAAGTGTTTTTGTATATTGGCAAGCTAGCAGGGCATTAATGCCCATGCTTGAAATATTTTTATGAATCTATGTATACTATTCACCCATTCTATTGTATAATTGTTTCTTATTGTGCTTAAGGTTACCATTCACCTCATTTCATGATCTAGTGCCATGGTATTTTCAAGTGGGCATATTTCACTACCGTAACAAGATATTTTTGTTTATAATAGTCTCTCGGCAAGCTTCCAAATCCTAACAATGAATTAGCATAGTCATGAAGAATTTAATTGCACTGGTTCTGTGCAATAGCCAAGATGACCCTGAGACTGGAATATTGCTGTAGTCATGATCTGTTTGCTTTCACACTGTCAGTCTGTTTTAGATTCCTAACTTCCTACAATTAAATAATCCATGATATTAGAAGAATTAACTTCAGTAAGTCCTGCAGTTTGATACTGGCTCATATAACTTTTTTTATTCACAAGTCAGTAGTTTTCTACATAATAGCTTTAAAGAGTATCACCCAATGGCAAGTACATTAACATCTGAAAATATTTCACATTAGTTTGTCCTGTTGAAATTATACAATGGTAGACTCTCTGTGAGCATTTGAGTATTTGGAAAGCTCAAAAGGACACATTCATTGTCCATATAGCTATTGTTTCTTGAGAGAATGTATAAGACTTGGACAAACTAAACAAAACAAAGATTATTATATCAGAAACTAAGCAGATAGAGGATAAAATTGACCAACTGTTTTTGGGTATGTTACTTCTGTGATGATATTTTTAAATTAGTTATATTATTACACATTGGCATGTTTTCTCCAGGTGTACAGAATTCTCCCAGTACAAAATCTGAATGGATACCCTTATCAGGTCAATGAATACAATACAAATCCTTGCAGTGAAGAGATTTATTACTACTACTTCTATGAAAATTACTTGGATACATTCAATGTTTTCAAGGTGAGTGGCATTCTATGAACTTGGTATGAGTAATAAAAACAAATGTGCAAGTAATATATGTTTCTGTACCAGGGAATATAAAAGCATCAACACACAGAGCAGTACACAAATCCAGCATTTGGGAAAGAGCTTTGCTACCTATTCTGTAAAAAAGGTTTTAAGTACTTTTTTAGCCATAAATTCATTAAACAGGTTCTGTGAAACACATTGGTTGGCTATAAGCAAAAGTCACATGATGGGAGCTGTCTTCACTCACAAGTAATATCAATACTTTTCCTCATAGGCATTGTAAACAGTTATTTAATGAGTTATCCAGTAAACATATGTCCAAGCATCATAATCACTATGTACTGAACATACACAAAAAGATTCTGAAAAGACTAATAAGAAAAAATAGCTGCACAACAACTATGTGCTCAACAGTGGTTTGTTGAACTCAAAGGTATATAAAGCTTAAAACTAATAGGTAGAACTGTACACTAAAACAAGTAATTAGTCCTAATCAATTCTACTGTGATATTGTGCTAATCCTACTGCACAGAACATGGAAACCAGATTGCATTTCATATGTCTCAAGCTCATTTAGGCCATAAAAGGTAAAATATCTGCACAGGGAAGGATGGGCATATGTGGGCAACACTGCTTCCCTCAGATTGTAGAGAACGTTAGCCCAGTCTACTGACCAGGCTGGCACCAAGAGAGACCTGGTATGCAGCAGCTGTTTAAAGGCCAAAGAACGAGTTCCTTCCAAGCAACGTGTGTTGCAGTGAATGAAGAAGGCACATGTCTAGGAATATTCATGAGTCACTGCTCCAAAATTGTTGCACATTTAACATGTAAAACATTTTAAAAGATATTTTAATGTAAAACTTTTGTTTTTAAGAAACAGCAAAATATAATATTATTTGAGAGCAGTATGTATGACAAAAAAGCACCAATATTCATTATTTAAATGTATAAAATTATTTTAATGCATTACAACTTCATCAGGGATAGTTAGTATATATTAAATCTCTTATTATGTTCATGTGAGATGTAGCATTTATCTCTCTTTGAAATGCATTTTACTGCAATTACAACTCAGGGAGATGCGGGATGATTTTGCAATGTGCTCAATTTATCCTTGAATAATTCTGATACTTGAGGAACATGATATTCACACAGGTTTTTAGCAGACCGAATGGCTGTACTTACAAATGTATTTATTTCTATTCCTAATATCATGGCAATATCGTACAGAGTCTTCTGAATTGTGCATACGTTCTTCATTGTGTGAGATATCACACTAATGTCATCTACAAACTAAGTTTTTCACAAATACTCATGTCAGGAAATATGTATTCCAGTATGTGAGAATTTCTTTCAAAGGTGAATGCCAAGCACCTCTACTGCCAGGGTCTATATCACTACATTGAACCATCACTTCAACACATTCCCCCCACTCCTTGCTAATTATATATACTAACTCCAAGATTGCACTACTGTGGGGAAAGGGCAAATTTCCCGATCCTCACTGTACTGTGATCTCAGTATGAGCAGTTCAACGAACTGATGTAAGTGCACTGAAAATGCCATTTGCTGGATGGACTTTTTGCTGAACTGATAGGGACCCCTATTGCCAGTATAAATGAAAGTGAATAGAGATGGCAGCTTGGTCTTTTCCTTTTTGACTGAATGGGCCAGTGCATTATTTTCTACAAATGATACTGTTTTTTTAAAGTCTTGTGTAATTCTAAATCTTCACAGTATATCATACATTCTAATATGTCAAAGGTCTTGGGAAATCCAAAAGAAGAGATAACACTGGCAATTTTTACCATTTGTGCTAGTTGCTACATATTCATCCCAATATGGGCAAAATCAGGTTTTTATTATGAAGTGTTGCTGAAGTAAGCTATCGTCTACCCTTGGTGCAATCACTTTTGTAAAAAATGGTTATGTCTAATGGCAAGAGGGAAATGACTCAGTAACTCAAATGAAGTAGAAACTATACTGTCTTATTCAGAAATAGTGCCAAGTAAGCTATTCCTGCTGAAGACAGGGCCTCTATCTATTATGTGGCTTGATGTAGTTGGGGGACTTATTCATAGATTCATAGATTCATACTAAGCTAACTGCTCTTGTGAGCCATTTTAAGCTTAGCCAATTATCCCTTGTGAGGCTCAAACTCTGCACCTTGTGTTTGTAAGGCAAACACCTTAACCATTAGGCCACCCTCCCAACCAAGGTCAGCTATAAATGCTTTATAACAACTCTTGTAAGCCTTGAGACATCCCTTCTCTGGGCCTGCAATCAAGGAGACTGAATCCTCACTACTGGCACCTGTGTGGAGAGTTCACTGAGAGAACAACAGGTACACACAGTATTTCCAGATGCAGCCCTCTGCATCAAGCTCAGTTTCCCTTAAGAGCACACAGGAAACCCAGGGTCTGGATTTCTTTATATTTGTTTCCCTCCAGCACCCCAGTACGGATCCCCGTTAGCACAGCCACAGGGTGGAGTCCTCAAGTGAGTGTCCAAGCCAAGTCCTCCAGAACCTCCTCTGTGAAACCAGTGTTTCATGTCCCTGCTCCCAGCAGTTGACACACACACTCTTTAGGATTTGATTTTTCACACACACACACACACACACACACACACACACACACACACACACACACACACACACACACACACACACACACGCACACACACACACACACACACACAAAACTGGATAAGGCTGGCACAGATTCACTTGCTGTGCCCCCTTCTGCCCAGACTATAAGGTAGTTTCTGCCACTAGACACTCCAAAGCCAGCTGCTCTAAGGCTCTTACAAAGGTACCAATTATACTGTGTACAATTAATATTAATACTAATAGTAATGTTGACCATACAGCAAGGCTTTCCAGAGTGGCCAAAGTTATCACCTAATAAATATATGCCAATATTCTCAAAACTTAAATATTTTCTAAAAGGACCAGGCACATTGAAAAGTTTAAATATATTTAATAATAAATAATAAAAAATAAAAATGAAAATACTAAATATCTATTTACAGTAAACACCAGAGTTTCAGTCACAAGAAATATTAAAATAACCCAGATGAATAGAGTCACACAGATACAAAAGACAGTACTTAACTAATCTCACTATATCTTCCAGATTAATCTAAAGACTGCTATTCCCTGGTCACTTACTAGCACAAGGCAAGATGAAGTGGGTGAGTGGTCTTCCTTCTGTCAGGTTTCAAAAACAGAGTGCTTAGTCTGACGGAGAGACTTCTAAATATAATATCTAAATATTATTTTTGGGATAGCTTACAGAATGACATCACATCGGGTCATCTGATTCTGTTTCTCACACTATCACCATCACTAGAAGCTGATAGGATTTTAGCATCTATGCATTACTATACACACAAATATAGCTTTGCTCAGATCTACTGCAACTTCTGGAAGTCATAAAACCATAAAACATTTACACTGTTTTTACATGCGCTAATAAACCTTACTTTTTACAGACATTGTGTCGCTGGCTGCAACAGAAGTGTAAGTTACAATCTTTATGGCCTAATTTAATTTCATCTATTTTTAAATTTCAGATTAAACTCTTCTCTTTTAGTACCCTCTTTTAAAACATATACATTTAAACAGCTACAATAATGCATGTATATTTCTTTTATGTTCAGCAGCCACACTGTTGATATATTTTTAACACAAGCAACTTTACAAATACATTTTTAAACACAAGCATCTGTACAAATCAGTTTGATATACAAATGACATATAATTCTTTACAAAATTCCAGCTAGCTGTGTTGGCATATGTTACACATCCACTGCCCTACCTCTCATGGCATAGCTGGCAGTACCTCTCACACCTCTCTCCCTTTAAAGAGTCAAGCTAGTTTTTCCAAGCATCCTTGAGAAATGTTGCTTGAGAGGAATGGGCCTATCTGGGGTACATTATCCCACACCCTGTCTTAAGATCCCATCTGCCTTAGCATTGTTGACCCTACTATGGTGTTGCACTGTCATATCCTATTTCTGCAAACCTAGGCACCACCACAGTAACCTGGCATTTTCCTGTTTAGCTAGACCCCCCCCCCTCAACTTATGCCATCTACTGCAAATACTCAGCACAAGGGCTTCCCTATCATGCCAAGGTTTCATTATGTTAACATGGTACAGTTGTGCCTCTGCCTCCTGTCTAGCAGTCCTACCATGTAATTAACATCACTGATCTTTCTTACCACTTTGAAAGGTACCTGACAAGCTGCCTGCAGCTTACTGTGTCTGATAGGAATGAGAACCATAACCTGCTGCCCCACAGCATACTCTCTGGCTTGAGCAATAATGTCATACCAGACCTTTTTCTGCTGTTGGGATCCTGCCAGGTTCTCCTGGGCCAAGCCCATGAGCTCCATAAGCCCTGTCCTGAGGTTTAGGACATATACCACAATAGACTCCTTGTGGGATTCACACTCACTCTCCCACTCATCAAGAATCAAATCTAAATACCCCCCCTCACCCTATGCCCATAGCAACTCAAAGGGTAAAAAAATGATGGATTCCTGGGGTACCTCTCTGTATGCAAACAGCAAATGGGGCAAATATTTGTCCTACTCTCTCTTAAACTGGTCTGCAAATGTCCCTATCATGGTCTTTAATGTAGAATTTAACCTTTTCACAAGACTCTTAGTCTGGGTACAGTAGGGAGTTGTCTTTAAGTACTTCAACCCACAACACTTCCACAGACATGCTAGGAGGTCTGAGATGAAACTGGCACCTCTGTCGGTCAGTATTTCTCTCAGAACAGCTACCCTGATGAAAATCTCTAACATAGCATTTGCCACCTTCTCTGCCTGATGGAGATCAGAGCCACAGCCTCGGGGTATCTAGTAGCATAATCTACTACCACTAGGACATACTTCTTCCCTGTGGAACATGGGGCACTTAGCGGCCCCACAATATCCACAACTACCGTCTGAAATGGCTCCTCAATCACAAGCAAAGGCATCAAAGGAGCTTTGACTTTGTCTTCTGCCTTGCCTACCTTTTGGCACTGCTAACAGGTCTTGCAGTTTCCTGTTACATCCATTGCAATCCCAGGCCAAAAAAAGTTCTGCATAATACATCTCTTGGTAAACGTTATGCCCATATAGCCTGCAAAAGGAATGTTATGGGCTATGGCTAGAAGTGCCAGATAGTAGGCTCTAGGCACTACCAATTGCTGTATTATTTTACCCTCTAGACCTCTCTTGGGGGTCAAGTCTCTATGCAGTAACAATTTGTGGTGGTATAGATACTCCCATTTTCCTTGAGAATCAGGGGCCTTCCTAGCTACCTCCCTGAAGCCTGTTAGTGTAGATTCTGAGAGCTGAGCCTGTTTCAACACTACCTTTGTGACCCTTTACAGCTCCCCTTCCACAGGAACTGTAGTATCCTCTGACAATGCTGCCTCACTGTCAGCCTGGATACTAACACCCACCTCTGCCCTTGCAATCTCTCTGTCTAAGGGAACATCAGTACCTACCAGCAGCTGTGGTTGGTTCACCTTCAGGCTCACTGCTACACAGTGGATCCCTTCCCTGAAATAATCACCTCACCAGTTCTGGGTGGGGTTTGTCTGGTACTCCCCCAGGCTGTCAGACCCACATGCTGTCTCCAAGCCTGACTGCATGCAACCACATGCACACAAGGTACTGCATTATCAAAATCATTCCCTATCAAGACATCTTCAGGGATATCCACAAATGCACCAATTTGCTTGCTTCCTTTTCCACCCTCCCAGTCAAGGTGAACCCTGGCCAAAGGCATTTGGAATGGGGTCCCTCCTAAAGCTCTAACTGGAGTGGAGTGCCCAATCAAGTACTGTTCCTCTTTAACCACTGCACGCGTCACAATGGTTATGTCAGAGAATGTGTGTCTCTTATATTGTCTCCAGACAACTTACTGCTGGCATACTGTTATTCCCACTTGATGGTTTCCCCACCTTTTGTTCCCCATCTTGCCTCTATGGACACCTATCCCCCACTGGTTACATTTGAAACATTTAATCCTTGATTATGGCCATGCACCTGAACTAGTGGCTTCTCCTGTTATTGGCGGACTCTGTTGGTGTGGTATAGGCTGCCCACTATGGGTTCTCTTATATCCATGTGTAGCATTGGCCATCATCTTCCTGTGCAGTGATGCCCTACTTGCTAAGTAGACATCCCCCTTTTTCCCCAGCTCATTTGCAGAGTTGCACTCTTGGTCTGCCAACCAAATTCTCATGTCCTCAGGCAAAGTGCTAAGGGCTTGTACCCTCAAAGGTCTGCCAGCCCTTCAAAAGTAGTGCTAGACAGTCAAGAGAAGAAGGTTAACACCTGCACTACACCTCAAGCAACACATAGCCCTTCCAAACCCACACCATCAACACCCACACATAGCAACACTAAACCCACATATGCAGTGGCCCTTAACATTAACCTGCCCAAGCACCAAGGACCTCTGAAGCTGAAATGCAAACAAACACCCATCACAACCAAAGTGACACATAGCTCACAACATCAGTGTGCCACCCAGCAACAGCCCCTAAGGCAAGACAATGTACCCGATACTTTAGTCATAGGTGACTCTATAGTCAGGGACACTGATGTCCCACTCACCAGACTGAACAAGGAGAAAAATACAGTCAGCTGCCTGTCGGGTGCCAGGATCTGCCATATAATGCATGCACTCAAGTCGCTCCACAACAAGTACAAATACAGCTCTGTCATTGTCCATGTTGGAGTGAATGACTTGAGACATACCTCCCTGGACTACATGAAAAGAGACATGGAAGAGCTCTTAGATCATGTGGCCCAGGCAGGTATGACCCTAGCCCTGAGTAGCATATTGCCTTCACCCAGAATGATACCACAGTATAAGGACAAAATGATTGACTTCAACAATTGGCTAAGCTTCTGGTGTCATTCAAAGGGGATCCAGTATCTGTCTGCCTGGGACGACATGATCAACAAACCACAATGCGTTGCCAGAAATGGTCTGCACCTGTCACCCCTGGGATTCAGGTTACTGGCTAAAGCTCTTGCCATCCCTATAGTGCCTTTTTTAGGCAAGGTTCAAAGGAAAAAAACACCACTGTAACAGATGCAAGCATGCAAAATCTAAAGGTAATGTTACTCAATGCTAGAAGTCTAAACCTTAAAATGCACTCTCTCGAGGCAGCCCTAAAATTGGAGAACATTGATATCTGTGCAGTAACTGAGACCTGGTTCAAGGCTCCAAAGACCACCCCTGCAATACCAGGCTACAACTCTTACCACACGTTTCAGCCATCAAACCAAGACCGAAACACTAAAGGTGGAGGAGTGTCCATATTCACCAAGGATATTCACACCTCCAGGCTAGTTGCCTAACACTATGCATCTGAAATTCTCCAGGTGAAACTAACACTAGGTAAGACTGCAATCCAAATTGTAGCTTGTTACAGATCCCCCACCATGCCCCAAGATTCTTACTACACCTTTCTAAACATACTAGAATCCAAATTGTAGCTTGGTACAGAACCCCCACCATGCCCCAAGATTCTCACTACTCCTTTCTAAACATGCTGGAAAATATTAAGATACAACCAAACACCCTAATACTGGGTGATTTCAACTACCCTGCCATTAACTGGGAAAACTACTTGGGTACCAGCACCTTTTCCCAACAGTTCTTGGAGTTCATAAATTCCAATGCCCTGGATCAGCTAAGCCATTGTCCCACCAGGGGCTCCAATATCCTAGACCTGGTCATTACCAACATGGGAGATAGATGCTCCACACCAGTGGTCACCCCTCATTGGTCAGGTCTGACCATAAACCAATCACCCTTGACATCCACATCCCACCCCCAGTAAGGAAACCTCCGTAAATAACTTCTCCAAACCAACTTCATGCTACTCAAGTCAGAAGTGACAAACTTCATGACACCCATGCAGACAGGAGCTGAAAGTTTAGACTGCTGAATCCTACACTAAGGCACTGTATGAGCACATTCACTTGTGCATGAATCATGCCATCCCAAATAGAACCAAGATGCTCTCCTCCAAAAAAAAGTAAGCCAATCTGGTGGTCCCCTGCCATAAACAAACTATACAACAGAAGAAAGAAACTGTTGCAGAAAAGAGGAAAATTCCAGGATGCAAAAATCTCCCTTATCAGCCTCAGTAAGAAGCTGAGATCCCTCATAAAATCGTACAAAGCTAGTTACGAAAATAAAATTGCCAAAGATTCCAAAGACAACCACAAGGCATTCTATAGTTATGTCAAGAATCTAAATGGCAATGCTCAGATATGCTCTGAGCTACAACAGAATGGCATTAAATACACTGATTCCAAGGACATTGCCAATATCCTGGCAGATTGATTTAGTGCCAACTTCACCCCCCCTCACCCCCTAAAAAGCCCATCTCAATACCAAAAGATTGCCAAATTCTGGTAATCATGGCCACACAGGTAGAAACCGCACTCTTCAAAGTAAAGAATACAGCATCCATGGGACCAGATGACATCCCTGGCTGTGTACTACATGAACTACAAAATGAACTGGCACCTCATCTAAGTGTCATGTTTAATCATAGCCTCACCTCAGGCTTTGTGCCCACTGAATGGCACACAGCTACAGTTATCCCATTCCACAAGGGGGGAGCCACCTTGGATCCCGGGAACTACTATCCTATCAGTCTGATGAGCCTGATCTGCAAGGGCATGGAACGTATTATCATGGAACTTATAAACAAAGACATTGGCAATCCTCAAACACTGGACCCCATGTAGTCTGGGTTTCTGGAAGGGCCGATCTTATCTCCTGAACCTGATTGACTTCTTTGAATCAGTCTCCAGAGCTGTGGATGAGGGTAAGGCATTCCACACAGCCTATCTCGACCTTGCCAAGGCCTTCGACACCATCCCCCACTCTGGAATTATAGATAAACTTACTAAGCTGGGCATAAATCCCTATGTCACTCGATGGGTTGCCAACTGGCTTACTGACAGAACCCAGACTGTAAAAGTAGCCTACTCCAAATCCAGTGCCAGACAAGTGACAAGTGGAGTACCTCAGGGTCCAGTCCTGGGACCGCTCTTGTTTGGCATCTACTTCTCTGAAGTACAGGCCAACACTAAGGAACTCTGGCTAACAAAGTTCACAGATGACTGCAAACTGGGAACCATTATTGAATCCCCAAATTATGTGGATATTCTACGAAAGGGTCTTACAGAAACAGATGCTTGGTGCCAGAGCCATGGGCACAAGCTTAATGCCAAGAAATGTATAGTTATCCCCTTTGGGAAAAAAACATGTACCCATGAATTACCACATAGGTGGCAGTGCACTAAACACCAAAAGTGTGATGAGAGACTTAGGGGCACAGGTGGACAGTGGTCTCACCTTCGATAACCACATCGCCACAACATTCAGGAAATCCTTCTATGTGGCACACCTCATCACTAAGGACTTTTCATCCAGAAAAACAGAGGTCATTGTCCCACTGTACTCATCCCTCATTAGACCCATTATAGACTACAATGCCTCATTTGGTATGTACCTCACAAGACATCTGCAACAGTTGGAAAGGCCACAGAAATACCTCACTAAAAGAATCACAGGCCTAAAGCAGATGCCCTATACTGAACCTCTAAAAAAAACTCTAGCTATACTCTGTGGCATATTGTCTACTCAGAGGCGATCTCTGCTTAACATACATGGCCATGTCAAACCCTGAGCTGTTGGACATGCTCCACTTAATGAAATCCCAATCCCTTAGAGCCACACACTCCAGGGATCTAAACCTTGTCATTACAATGAACAAAACATGCTGGAGGGATAGGTTCTTGACCCAGATACTCCCCATACTCTGGAATCGACTGCTCACACATGTCACGCAGAGTGCCTCCTTGGCCCTCTTCAAAAGGAACCTTGACAATTGGATGGGAGATAGGAAATTCACCCCAGGGATCATGTCAGTCACCCTGTTAGACAGGGGTCCAGGGAAGTAAATATTGTGGATAGAAATATCCAGGGAATTGTTATGGCTTGGCTTGTATAGGCCCTAGGGCCAATAGCCTAGTACCAACCTATGAATCTGACACCCACTCACTCCGCTATGAAAATAAGTGCCTAACTCAGCAATATAATCTCACACACTTTCATCTGCCTTGTGTCTATGCTCACAAAACTTTTCTCTCTAAGCTTCAGATGTTAACTTAAAGCATTCAAGTAAACAACATTTGGCTTTATCATAATTTAAACAATCAATGTCAGACAATTTAGAAACAGCAGTTACATCTTTACCATGGAGTAAGGGGGTCAGGAACCATACACAGAGCCCTTGGTCAACATTATACTGTGGAAGAAATTTACTAACCTTGACTGCTTCTGGAGTTCAGTTATTCCAATCCTCGTTACCTCCATAACCCTGGTGAAGAGTCAGAATCTCCCTCCCATCTTTGACACTGCTTCTCATTTTCTTCAGCCTCTGAATGCTGCAGTCTCTCTGTTGATTCTAATTGCAAACATTTGGCCTTTAGTTCAAGTCTCTTTATCTCCAGATGGATTTTTAAGTCCTCTGAGCAAAAGGCAAACTCTCTTGTTTCTGAAGGCTGCAAATTCCCATCAGCAGACTAGTTATCCTCCTGGTTGCTGATCTGAGCTGTGACTAAGGCTGAGATCATTTCCTCTTTAGTCAGATTGGCATGCACCAGTCCTTTGGCTACCCACTCCTTAGCCAGCTATATTTTTGTCAGCTTGCCATAATCCTCTGCTGACATCTTTGCCTGCTTTCCCTGACTAAACTAAACTAACAAAATAAATAAATAAATACAAATGTTTTGATATGAAACTCTGAATGTTTGCAGTGTGGCTGCTGAGAGAATGCACACCTTTAATGACAACTGTTTACAGGCTACAGGATTTCAATATCCACACCACTGCTCACCAATATGTGACGTCCCCTCTCTGGGCCAGTAATCAAGGAGCTTGTATCCTTACCACTGGCACCTATGGGGAACATTCACTGAGAGAAAAATAGGTACAAACAGTATTTCCAGATGCAGCTCTCTGCATCAAGCAGTTTCCCTTAAGAGCACATAGGAAACACAGCCCTGGGTCTGGATTTCTTTATATCTGTCTCCCTCCAGGACCCAGGTAAGGCTTTCCACTAGCACAGCCACAGGGTGGAGTCCTCAGCTGAGTGTCAAACCCAAGTCCTTCAGCACTCCCTCTGTAAAACCAGTGCATCATGTCCATGCTCTCAGGAAACTGACACACTCTCTTTGAGATTTGATTTTCACACACACACACACACACACACACACACACACACACACACACACACACACACACACACACACACACACCTGAGAAAGGCTGGCACAGATTTACCTGCTGTGCCCCTTCTATCCAGACTATAATGTATTTTCTGCCACCAGACACTTCAAACCCAGCTACTCTAAGGCTCTTACATGGGTACCCAATTATACCGTGTACAATTAATATTAGTACAAATGGTAATGTTGACCAAACAGCAAGGCTTTCAGGAGTGGCCAGAGTTATCACCAAATCAATATATGCAAATACTCTCAAAACACAAATATTTTCTAAAAGGATCAGCCATAATGAAAAGTTTAAATATACTTAATAAATAATAAAAGAACATAAAAATACTAAATATATATTTACAGTAAGCACCAGTGTTTCAAACACAGAAAATATTAAAATAACTCAGATGAATAGATTCACATAGATACAGAAAAACAGTGTTTAACTAATCTCACTATATCTTCCTGACTATTCCCTTGTCATTTACTAGCACAAGGCAAGATGAAATGGGTGACTGGTCCTCCTGTGTCAGGTTTCCAAAACAGAGTGTTCAGTCTGACTGAGAGACTTTTCAATATAATATCCAAATATTATTTCTGGGATAGCAGAATTACATCACATCTGGCCATAGGATCATAGGAGATTACTAGGCTATCAACCCAGAGGTAATTTTAACCCTAGCCATTTCAACCCAATGTAATACCTTAGAGGTGCTAGTCAGTACCCAAGATTGCATTTAGTGATGACTGCTTTGTGATGCTATTCCCAATAAGAATTTATGGTGCCCCATCCACTCATCCAGTTTCCTCTTGAACATTGTCATAGAGGTGCTCTGTTTTACATGAATTGGTAGCCTGTTCCAAAGACATGGCAGTCACTGGGAGATAAATCTGTCCCTCCAGCATGTCCTATTTAAGTCACAGGCCATATTTAAGTCCCTAGTATGGATAACCCTAGACTCATTTGATTTATGGATATGCAGTAAGTTCATTAGGTTTGGGTCATGGGCTGCACTGTAGGACAGGCATAAGTCTTCCCTAAGAAGTCTATATGACATGGAGTATAGTGACAGAGATTTTAGTCAGTCCATGTAAGGCACATGCTGAAGGCCCTTGATCTTCTTCATTAGAAACCTCTGAGGTCTCTCTAGCTATTGTAGATGCTTAGTATGGTACATACTGAATGGGGCATTATACTCAATTATGGGCTGGATAAGTGCAGATTATGGGGGGGGGTTATAACTTCTTTTGCTCTTGAGGTGGTGCCTTTACTAATCAAGTGAGCTATGTGGAAAGTGTTCCTTACAATGGTAGACATGTGGTGGTTGAAGTTAAGGTCGCGGTCAACCTGTGACCCCAAGTCCCTTACCACTTCATGGGTTCTTAGGATATTGTTATTGATTTGGTAGTGAGAAGGGACATTGTTTATGCTGAAGGGAATGATGATGCATTTCTTTGCATTCATTTTGAGACTGTGACTAATACACAAGTTGTTGGTCTGTGTGAGACCCTCCTGGAGTATACTGGCATCATTTGGGGATTCAGTGATTGCACCTACTTTACAGTCATCTGCAAGCTTGGTCAGCCAAAACCATTTAGTTTTGACTTGAACTTCTGAGAAGTATATACCAAACAGTAGGGGGCCTGACCCCTGTGGCACCCCACTGGTAACAGGTCTGCTAGTTGATGTGGAGTCATCCACTTTGATAGTGTGTGTCTGGTTTGTGAGCCAGTTGGTAACCCATCTTACAGCAAAGGGGTTTACATTTAATTTTCTAAGTTTACCGGTAATGCCTGAATGTGGGATTGTGCTCATAGGCTCATATGTGTGTACTAGGCTAATGGCCCTGAGGCCTTTACAAGCCTAGCCATAGGATTACCCTGGCATCATGCCACCTGACATTAGTTCCCAGTGCCTCTGTCGAATAGAGCCACTGGAGTTATCTCGGGGTGAATTTTCTATTCCCCATCCACTCATCAAGATTTCTCTTGAAGAAGGTCAGCAAGGTGCTCTGCTTGACATGTATGGGAAGTATATTCCATAGCATTGGCAGTCTCTGGGTTATGAACCTGTTCCTACAGCACATTCTGTTGATTGTGGTAATGAGGTTGAGGTCTCTAGAGCATGTGGTGTGGTGGGATTGGGATTTCTTTAGATGTAGCATTTCTAACAGATCTGGGTCAGACATGGCTTTGTAAGTCAAGCAGAGATTGCCTCTAAGTAAGTGATATGAAACAGAGAATAGTTGGAGTTTTTTGAGTCTGTCCATATAGGACAAGTGTTTAAGGTCTAGAATCCCCTTTGTGAGGTACATTTGCAGCTCCTCCAGTTGTTGCAGGTGTCTAATGAAGTACATTCCAAATGGGGCATTCTACTTAATGATTGGCCTAATGAGGTAAGAGTAGAGGGAGACAATGATCTCATTTTCCGTGGATGCAAAACCCTTAGTAATGACATGTGCCACATAGAAGGACTTTCTGACCACAGTGGCAATGTGGTGATCAAAAGAGAGGTTGCTATCAACCTGTGTTCCCAGTCCTCTTATAATGCCTTCTGTGTTTAGTAGACTACAATCGATGAGGTAATTCATGGGAACTGGGTTTTTCCAAAGGGGATGATGACACATTTTTTTGGCATTGAGCTTAAGGCCATGGTTCTGACACCAGTCATTGGTCTCAGTGAGGCCATTCTGTAGGATGTGCCTTTGTCAAGTTGAGTCATGCTTTATGAACAGATTTGCCCCCATCAATGGCCTTGGTCACACTTTCAAAGAAATCCACCAGATTCAACAGGCAGGATCTGCCCTACACAAAGTCGAATTGGGTAGGGTCCAGGGTTTGTAGGTCACCTATGTCTTTATTTATGAGGTCCGTAATGGTGCATTGCATGGCCTTACAGATGAGACTGGTCAGGCTTATGGGTCTGTAGTTCCTGGGGGCTGTTGCTAGGCCAGCTTTGAAAAACTGTAGCTATTCTCCATTCTACAGGAACAAACCCTGTGGTTAAGCTATGATTGTAAAGGATGCTTAGTGGTGATGCTAGTTCATGTTTTAGCCTGTTTAGAAGACAGCCTGGGATGTCATCTGGTCACATAGAGACTGTTCTCTTTGCCTTGTACAGGGCTTTGAGGACCTGCTCTTCAGATATGTAAGGTGTGGGGGGGGGGGTTTGGGAGAGAGTTTGTTGTAAGTTAGGAGGGGGATAAGGGAGTGAAATTTTCACAAAACCTATCCACTAGCAGGTTTTACTATCTGGGGTCAGTGTATGTGATACCGTTGGCCACCAGGTCTGCACTTGCTTGGGTCCTACTCTTTAGATTATGTACTTAGCTGTAAAAGGCTTTATGGTTATCCATGGCAGTACTTGGTAGGCTTTTCTCAAAGGAACTCAGATGATTTGACAAGTTGTCTTATTTGCCCGTTAAGGCTGAGGAGGATGCTTTTCCATTGTTGGGTCCTTGCCTTTGCTTTCTTGGACAGCAACATTTTGTTTTTATGTTAGAGTTTATTGATGGTGGAAGTCCACCATGGTGGCTTGATTTTATTTGGGGCTCTGGCTTTGATTCTATCTGCTACAGCCGAGTTCATACACCTATGCAAGTGATTGTACAGGACTTTAGTGTAAGCTTTGATATAGTTACCACTTTCAGCTTTGGGTGGGGCTTGGAATGCATTTATACCTTAACCTAGGAGGGTATAGTTTGCCTTGGTGAAGTTTTTTAGTCTAATTTCACCCTTTGTGAGTTCTGGAGTTAGTGTCAGTTTGAAGGTAACTAATTTGTGGTCAGTTTTTACTAATGAGGGTGTAACAGTTGCAGCAATGCACATGTTTAACGTGTTAGTGAGAACCAGATCTAGAATGCTTGTTCCTCTTGCCAGGGTATGGAAAATTTGCTCCAGTACATTTGAATTCACAAAGTCAAAAAACTTTTGTGCTAGCTAGTTTGAACTGGAGTAGGTTTCCCAGTTGATGGTGGGATAATTGAAATCCCCCATAACCAGTGTGTTCTGTACAATTTGGATTGTCTTCAGTTTGGATACGTAGGCTGCATGGGTATTGTGACCCATGGAGGTGGATTTGTCACTGGCTAGGACTTGAATGGGGGTCTTGCCACTGTAACATGGACCTGGACTAATGCTATGGAGTTGTCCAGTTTAACTAGACATGAGGTGAACTTATCTCTAATATAGATTGAAACACTACCTCCTTTGGTTTTCACATGTTCCTTTTGCAGTCTAAAGGTGGGGAAGGCTTTGTAGCCTTGCAGGGCCAGGGTACTCTCTGAGGCCTTAAACCAGGTTTCTGTGACTGCACAGATATCTACATCTTCTAGTGATAGAAGTGCTTGCAGGGAATGCAGTTTTTGCTTTAAGCTTCTAGCATTTAGCAGCATGACTTTTATTTTGTACTGATTAGTTAATTTCATGTCAGTAGTGTTGTTTTCAAGACCTTGCCTAAAAAGGCATTATGGCTGAGGCTAGAGCCTTTGCCAGCAGTTGAAAGCCTAGTTTTGCCAGGTGCAAACCATCCCTGGCAAAGCAGCGAAGTTTGTTGACCATGGCTTCCCAAACAGACAGGAACTGGATCCCTTTGGAATGACACCAATACCTAAGCCAGTTATTGAAATTAATAATTTTTTGTTTATACTATGGCATTATTCTAGGTGATGGTAGTATGCTGCTCAAGGCTAGGGACATACCTGCCTGGAGCACATACTCAGAGAGCCCAGCAATGTCTCTCTTCATATAGTCCAGTGAGGTACGTCTCAGGTCATTCAGAACAACATGAACTATAACAGAGCCATAACAGTACTTGTTGCTGAAAGACCTGAATGCATGCATGATTTGGTGAATCCTGGCACTGGACAGGCAGCTGACCATGACTTCTCTTTGTCCAACCTGGTGAATGGGACATCCGTGTGTCTCACTATTGAGTCACCAATGACAGAGAAACTTGGGCTTTGAGTGTTACACCTTACGGCCCTGGTGGGTGAGACACTGGTATTATGTGTCATGGGTGCTATGGAGAATGTGTTAGCTGTATCAGTCTTGTGTTTTGCTAAGTTTTTTTCCTACACTATCAACAACACTAGGAGCTGCCAGGATTTTAGCACCTATTTGTTACCATACACACAGGTAGAGCTTTGCTCAGATCTGCTGCAGCTCCTGAAAGTCATAAAACCATAAAACATTTCTGCTGTTCTTACAGGAGCTAATAAACCATATTTCTTACAGACATTGTGTCGCTGGCTGCAACCAGATTTGTAAGATACAATCTTTATGGCTTAATTTAATTTCAACTATTTTTAAGTTTGAGATAAACCTCTTCTCTTCCAGTATCCTCTGTTAAAACATATACATCTAAACAGTTATAATAATGCACGTATATTTGTTTTCTATTTAGCAGGGCATACTGTTGATACATTTTTTAACACAAGCAACTTTACAAATACATTTTTAAACACAAGCATCTGTACGAATCAGTTTGATATACAAATGATATATAATTATTTAAAAATTCCAGCTAGCTGTGCTGGCATATGTTACATATCCACTGCTCTACCTCCACTGGCATAGCTTGCAGTACCTCACATCATCACACGCCTGACCAGCCCTGAGATCTTGCTCTCGAAGTGTGAATGGCTGCAAGGATTTCTTTCTGCATATTGGGGCCATGCAGTCTGTGCATATGTGCTGTAGGTCACAGAAGAGATTGACTTACTGTAGAATGTTGGCCCTTGCTCCCCTTGCAACTGTTAAAGTTGACTAATACATCTCACAAAAATGGTCTTATTGAAAAATTGGTGGATCAGTAAGTACTTCATAAAATGAAGTTAGCTGCAGTTCAAACATTGTAGTTTGTTCATTGTATACCATGCAAGCAGAATATAATGACCCTTACTTCTTTCCCTCAAATTTGTTTGCCAGAAACTTCATGGGTATAATCTCCATTGCACAAAAAAAACCTTATGCTGCATCTTTTCCTACCAAGAATTTAGGACTGCCATATTTAAGAATGTTTACTTCTTGCTTCAGCCCTTTTAACTGCCATCTCAACTATGGGTCACTACCTTTATCTTTTTTGAACTTCTTGCAGAGTGCACTTTTCTTGACTTCTTGGTATATAGTATCTTGTTCCCATTTTTTGGGATTTCATATTTCTCTAATAGTCTCTTTTTACCTATATTTATATGACACACCAGTGTCAGAGGGAAAGTACTAAAATATCGGTGTCAGAATGGATTTTTTCTAGTACAATGATTCAGTCATTGAAGTGACAAAAGGGATTTCTGTATTTCAGATCAAAATGTTTTTATTTTGAAAGGCATTGGTTCAACAGTTATATGCTGCCACTTTGAATAAAGCTCATAGTACTGTTTTGTAACAAAGCAGAGGGATATTATGGAACATTGTTTGTCTAAGAAAACCCATTAGCCTTGTATAGTTCTGTACTGAATACAGCCTTGTTCACGTGAAAAAAATTACTGAATGGATGAAGTAAAGGGATAGAAGGATGGTGTATGCAAATGTGCTGAGATGTAACAATATTGGCAGATTCTGAATAATAAGTGCATATTTCTACTGTTAATTAATGAATTGAATTATGATTTGAAGGAATTTTGCATATCTTATCTGCATTCAGCTTTGTGTAATAAAAGCTTGTAGCTATCTGCCATGTTAGTTTAGATTACAGGGAATTCATATCGGACTTCCCTTTATTCTACCAAATGCATTGTGAACAATAAATCTCTTGTCTTAAACTGCTTTTCTTTCTCAATGGATTTACTAAAGATGGATGATAATAAGGAAGCTCTTAACAGCCAGTAGGCTTTTGTTGAGACTCCTCTTCTGTCAGGTTTGCTAATACTCTTTAATCACTAGCTCATTTCCACACCTGTCTAAATAGGATTTTAGAAACAGCAAATCAAAGCACGCCTTCTGTTTTCTGGTCTGTCTCACCATCTTTGTAGTGTCAAGGCCATGATATTATGGTCTGATAATAAGGTTATCCACTCTCAGCCTCAGTAATAATGGATACCAATTCTGCACTTACCAGACAATAACAAAATAAACTTGCTATGTCATCTTTCTTTGCTATTTATGTGTAGTCCCTTGTGTGGGGTTCGTTATTCTTCACATGCTATTCAACATGCATTTTCTGAAGTCCTGAAGGTACAAGATGATATCAGGAGACCTAATTCTGCTGGAGAGTAAGTATTTAGGGACTGGGTCAGGCATGATGTTAAAATCCTTCTTCAACAGATAATATAGCAAAGATCATTCTACTCTAAAGGGTTTTCTCATTCCTCTTACAAAAAAATCCTAAAAACAGTTTTCCTGATAAAATGTGAGATTACCCTGCCATCTGTTTTTTCTGCATATAAAAATTTTCTGTGGATAGTAACCAGTATAGTCCTCTGTGAATTAGTGATTCAACTCACCTCCTCTGGCTGTGACTGAGTAAAATATACTTATAGGTTCATAGGTTCATCGGTGTGTTCTAGGCTAATGGTCCTGGAGCCTTTACAAACCTAGCCCATAGGATTACCCTGAAATTGTGCCACCTGACCTTAGTTCCCAGTGCCTCTGTCGAGTAGAACCACTGGAGTGATTCCTGGGGTGAATTTTCTATTTCCCATCCACTTATCAAGGTTTCTCTTGAAGAAGGCCAGTGAGGTACTCTGACATGTATGGGAAGTCTATTCCATAGCAAGGGCAGTCTCTGGGTTATGAACCTGTCCCTTCAGCACATTCTGTTGATTGTGGTAATAAGGTTGAGGTCACTGGAGCATGTGGTGCAGAGGGATTGGGATTTCTTTAGATGCAGCATTTCTAACAGAGCTGGATCAGACATGGCTTTGTATGTCAAGCAGAGATTGCCTCTAAGTAGGTGATATGAGACTCTTAGTAACTTCTCTCATGTTTTTTTCTTTTTGTCTCCTACATGGAATGCTGTGTGGTCATGTATGTTTTAGAATACTTCTACCATGCTTTTTACTTGCTACATAACAGCCATCCTTTCACTTTCCATGTCAAGTGGCTCTGGGAGGTATCCATGCAGATTGTAACTATAAGATGGAGTCACAGATGTGTGGGCACCTAATAAAAAGCATCAAGCAAAATGTGGTTTGGAAAATAATACACAACAATCCAACTAGATAATATCTTATTTTCTTATAACATGCACTGTTGTACCTGTAGTTATATATACTTTTTTTTCCCTGAGGCACATTAAATTACTTTAAATGTCCTTGTGATCTAGTGGATTTACTCCCATGCTGTCCACCGGTTGTATTCATTTAAACAACTCCAATATTAAGTTATTCTGTCTGATACCCATTTTGCTGCTGCTGTAGTATTGTGGCTTTTGTATGGAAAGCCTAGTATTCACAGTGGCAAGGTATTCAGAGTATTTGTGGGGCAGCTAATGTCTTGGCGTTTTAACTCCTTTGAGGAACGTGTAATAACTATTACTGAGGCATTGCAAGCAGTGCAGTAGCCCGATGAGTTGAGTAGTGCCCAGTCTGTTACAATAAATATATATATTGCATTTCTTCACTCGGGTAATCCAGCTGGTCAGAGAGCTATGCTGTTTCAGCAGAGACCCGAGGAGAAATGTTCCTGAAAAATTCCAACATTACATAAAGAAAATAATAAACAAAGGTACAGAAGTGATCAGCAGATATACAAAATTTCAACAGAGTATTATTATTTACTAGCAACATCCTGTAATGTGCTATGAAACTTTTCCTGGGGAGAAATGCTCTGGAAAAAGATATTGGCGAACACAGTAAATAGAGGTATACAAGCAGTCAGGAAATATACAACATTTCAACTGTATCATTAATTAATAGAAGCATCATCTAAAGAGTTGAGAGTTGGATTAATATTAAGAGGTGAGAGAAAAAGTTATAGTATAGGTAGAAGGAAGAAGAGGGAGAGGTAGAGGTCAAGAAGGAGATTTTGGACTAGTAACTAAGAGTATAGTGCTTGAAAAGAACAAGAGAAAGCAAAATACATCAACATTTATCTATAAGTGACTTTAATATTTGTTGAATTGGTTGTACCAATTCACTGAAACTCAAAAAAAATAATACTTGCTATTACAGTAAGTTGGATGCATTTTACCTGTTGTGTGAGCTATAGCTCTAAGACCTTGAATGATTAAGAAAAGAAAAAAGCTGTCTATAAGCAGGAGCTCATTAGGAATCCTGCTCATGGCCAGAATAGGGTCTGCAGTGAAAGAAAGTAGCCCCTAGTCTCAGCTAAGGGATGCAACAAGCACATTAGTTGTTTGTGGTGCACGTGCATGCCTTTTTGTGTCTCAGCATGTTCATACAGGCATAGAAAGAGTAAGCCAGGGCGGGGAAGCTCTTACAATGAAAAGGCACACGGACATTTATTTAGATCTACTTTTTGAGAAGACTAAATGTTGAAAATGGGAGTAGAGGACAGTAGGAAAAAAGGGGGAGGAAAACATGGGGGGGGGTACAGATGGGAAACTGCTAAGGAAAGAACTAAGGGAGGGAAAGGTGAGGTCTTTTTCTTTTTAAGAACAGGCACCAATTTTGTATACCAAAGAGATATACATCACATACTGTGAAACCAACAAAGTGTGGCAAAATCATGTATATATAAATATAATGATGTGTAGAGACTGGTGATAGGGGACAAGCATGTACAACTGAGGGTTTGTCAAGAAAGGTAGTTGGTTAAGGAATTAAGGGGAGGTGGTAGAATAGAACGAGGGTTAGATGGGTGAGCAGGGGCAAATGAACACACACAGAAGTCAAACCAGACTGACAGGGCAGGTGCTGAGACAATGAGAGAGGGCTAAGCCCAGCAGGCTAGAGGACACCAAATACACAAAAAACAAACAAACAAACAAACAAACAAACAAATGGAGGGCAATGGTGATAGGGAGCATTGGATAGCAAATAAGGAAAGGATAATCACAAAAGGGAGAGGAAACACCATTATGCGGGTTAGGATGGACTGCAGATGCCCCTGCATGTCTGCATCCTAGTGGCAGCCTATACCCCACCCTGGGGTTCCCTCACCAGTGGGCGCTGGCTTGGATGGTGTAGCCAGTGTTAGAAAGGGATGAGAGTTAATGAGCCACAGAAAGAGGCTCTGAGGGTTACCAATGTGGGCATCTAGCTGTTGATTGATCATGTCCTAAATTTCTGCCAGCTGCCTTCTTTAACACATTAGTCATGCCCCCTTCAATAGGTCCTATGTCTGTGCATGGTTTGATGATCTTTCAACCATAGTTGATGTATGGGCAGGGGAGGCGACCCTGGCAAGCAGGCTTGTGGTTATAGCTGATGGTGGTGCCTCAAGGTGGGGGGATTGACTGTCCTTGGTGTACTGACAGCAACATATCTAGATGCTGCTGCATATAATTGCAAAGCAAAAGGAGAAAAACATTTATCAAACAGACTCACATTTTTATGATAGCAAGAAAGAGGGTGGGAGAAAGAAAAGCATACATACAATGAAAAATACAATACGTAGGTATTATTCTTCTATAACCACTAATCCTGTGGTGCTGGAAAATGACAAGGCACCCAGAGCTCAGTGAACTAACACAAACTTTGATAGAATTCGACACGGCCTATCATTATTTGAATGCTTTTGTTAGAATAATTGTACAGGAACTTCTTCAGAATTGCCATATATAAAGTCACTGAATAAATAGTACATTTGCCATATCATGTGATCAAAATTGACAAATGAACTCTGCTAAAAACTCATTCATATTAAATAATTAACTAACCAAACATGAATTAAAACATGATTCATTTATGCATTATAATATTTTAATTTTAAAACAGAATTGACAGAATGGGTTTCGTTCAGACCTGGAAAACTGGTTGCATTGAATTTCAATTGCCATACCAGTTCACATTTGTTTAAATGTTAAGAAATAAAAAAATGCTTGTGCACCCATTAAAATTTGATCTAAAACCACAAACCAAAATCTATGTGTTCTATTCTCTTGAATGTGTTTATTAAGGGTATTAGGCATTTTATATTTCCTAATATCCACTAAGTGCTCATAAATCTTCTCTTTTAATTTTCTTGCAGTTTCTCCTACATAGAATGTTGGACATGAATAATGACTAGTTAAATACACTACTTGCTTTGAGTCACAAGAAAATGCCCCTTAACTGGGTATGGGATGCCTCTAAGTGTAAAATCATCTGCTAGTAAAATATTAGGACACTGGGAGCAGCAACCTCATTTAAGCATACCTAACCTAAGGTTGCTGCTTTTAACCATAAAACTTTTGATTCCAATAATTTCTTAAATTACTTATCATTTCTATAAATAATGGCCAGTCTCTCATCAGCTTTGCTTAAAATGGAATAATCTTCTTTAAATAAATTCCAGTTTTTCTCCAAGGCCTTTATTAAAGCTGCAATATCTAACAAAAAAAATGTAATAAATAATTTTCTGTTGTCACTAAAAGGATTACCATTACTACTAGAAATGCCTGGTAACCTATCACTACTACTATCCGAATTCAAGATATGTAAATATATTCCATTCCTTCTTTTATTCCACACTTCCTCCATAATTAACTACTACAAAGTTTTTTGATACCCTCTTCTGTAAAACATATAAGCTAGAAACGCATTCTCCTTATAAAAGGTATCTAATTCTTATGCCATTCTAGCAAGCCTCACTAGCTGGCCTTTTACTATTGTTTTTTTTTCTGGTATTTAGGATCCCAGCTATTAAAATGTTGGTACAAACTGGAGAAAGTGGGTTTCCTGTGAATATTAAAAACAAACTTTTTATTGGTAATGACCTTGGATAATTGAATGCCCAAATGCACAATTTTCCCTCACTACAGGTGTGTGTAAACCTTAAGAAATCCACTGTATTATTAGTATGTCTAATAAATTAATCTAATTTCTCTGTAGAATGTCTTCACAAAATAAAAATTTCATTGAGGAATTGAGTGTAAAACAACAGCTGACACCCTTTAAAGGAATTATTAAAACCTATTGCTGCTCCCAGTATGCCATTACTAAGTTAGCAAAAGAGGGAGCACAAGCTGCTTTGGTATCCCCGGTTACCCATTTAAAGTACTGGCCTTAGAAATGAATAAAATTATAATCCACTACTGTTTCCATCAGGGTCACCATGGGCATTAACTTTGTCTGCTTGCAAAACTGCCAACTTAAATAATAACTCCTCATACCAGAAGAAGTTCCTATACAATTGTTGGAACGAAGGTGCTTAACTAATGACAGTTTTATAAGCTCTGTCCAATTCTATTAAAGTTTGTATTAGATTACTGAGCTTTGGGTGTCCTGTCATTTTCCAGTACCACAGGATTAGTGGTTATGGGTTGTTGTGGTGTTCTGTGGATATTTACTTTCCTGTTTTTTTATTATTCTATGCCTGATAGTTAGTGTAATCAACACTGCAGTAAACTCCTTTCTTTCCCCAACAATGGTGAACTGATATACCATTCATGGTGGGGATCAAACTCATATACATAAACACATGAAACCTGAAAGGCAGTGGCTTAACCTACTGTTCTACTTTGCCATCACAACTACACTCTTCGGTCAAACAATCAACAATCATCAAACACTTATGCACACCACAATGCAGTGACCTATGAATGTAGTAGCTCATAGGCTATACACAGTAAGCTATTCACTTGTACAATACTAAATACACTGAAGCAGATCATAAACCTATTCTGTCATATGCAGGCCTTGTAATTAGAAAGTGTGTGCTGTGGAAGGGATGAGTATACCCAAGCATGTAAATGTTTGTGACAAATGTGTGTACAAAGCCATAATGAATAGAAATGAAAGGTGTTTAGTCATACAGTTGTAAAGTATCACACACTGTTGTGCAAACATTTAAAGAAAAAATGCATATTTATAGCACTAACCAATGGTAAGTGGAGCTGAATTGCCAGTTAATGACAAATAGCATGGCTACTGTTAACACCTATATGCATAATACCTACACAGTTTGCAACACAGATAGTTAAAGGTGTAAGGATGGTCAAAGCTGGACTGTAACAAGCAAGAGTCTACACCCTAGCACCTGCAAAGGTGCTCTAACCTTCCCCAGCACAGCTGTGTGTTATCTGCTATGGTCTCAGGGGTTGTAGAACAAACAGAGGTGTATCTAAGCTCTGTACACCACTCCTTGGCAGTATAGGTATATAACTGAGAAGATATACTTGCAGCATATTTCTGGTGCTTTGGATGTAACCTCAGCATCTGACTGGTTAAACCTTATCCATAAAGCACTGTAATGATGCTGGTGCTGCTTACTAGTTATAGGGATGCTGACTGCATCACTAGCTACCACAGTGAGACAGTACCGGGCATAAATGTTATATTTGGGTCCATCATACCCCAAATGTAGTAAATGCTCCTGGTGGTCACACTGTTACAAATATAGGAAAATGTTGCTTTCCTGGGTGCATAAGGCACAGCATCACCTCCTGATATATTTGAGCCTAGGGAGAGAAATATTTCTGGCATCTTGAGACCACATCTATGATTCAGGCTGAAATCTATCACACAACAAAGAACAACTCAGTTCTACCCTTGTATCAGGGTATATCATGGATGGTACCATGGAAGAGTAGTGGAAAATGTAAGAAATGGCAGCAAAATCTATACATTGCCACATAGTTTATGAGCCATAAATGCAGAATGTACTACTATTACTCAGTTTCAGGTTGGTACAACATGGAAGTATTTGTACATCCCCTTTGTAATACAGTTGGTGATGCATGCATGATGTGGCCACCAGTTGGCCAGGTGTCTGCATGATGATGTGCAGAACTGGATGAGATGTTATCCTACTGGCCAATGGCATGGAGAAAAAGAGCTTCATAGACATTAATGAGACGTGTCCTCAGGTGAATAATTATCATGCTTAGAAGGATGAATTATCTCAATATAAACCATGGCAGCTGCAGAAGGCCTCTCTGTGCTATAGAAGAGGTTTTAGAGCTACACTTTGAGAATACAGTACACCAGTAGGAGCTAATTACTAGTTGCTAAGCTGCCAGTGTTACTTGAACAATGTAAGGGCAACATTTTCCCTGGTAGTAGTTACTGTTAGATGTAAAAATTGCTTCTCTGCAAGAATTTGAGTTATGGGAACAGGTAAAACCTGTAAAGATGGAAGACTATAAGGTGGACAGAGAAGGGTATACACAGGTGTTGTTATTGTTAAGTGGAGGCATACACCAAGGCAATGAAATGTGCATGGCCTTCACATACACAAACATGCAGTATCATGATGTATTTATGCAAAATTAAATTAAGATGATTGTGTTATGAATGTTAACATGGTGTGCCACCTTCAAACGCTGTATTGTGCATTATAGAGGTTATATCTGCAGAGTTTGAAAATGTGTTGCTTTGTCTGAGTGACAAATACTCTGATTTCTGGTGCTAGCAGTTGTTGATATGCCCTACTTGTCAAATTTTTGTAGGTGCCTGTTGACCATAGCAGCCATTGTTGCATGATATTCCTGGAGATGGTTGTATATTTCAGAATATATTTTAGCAAAAGCAGCATTACATGTTTGTGGGGGAAGGGTCTTACTGGTAATCTCACTATTTTGTATTTTTTTTATTTTCATTTTGCTTTTATTTAGAGGATTTGTCTCACTAGGTTTAGTCCCAAACCCATTTTCAGCAGAGGCCAGGGGGGAAAACTCCAACATATTACAAACATTTTTAAACAAACATTCAGTAATATACACAAACAAACATTAAATAATAGGCACTAACAATTACATATATATTTTTGTTAATTAGATTATATTAATACAAAAGTGCAGGCAACTATTACAGTAAAAGAAACTTACAGTATGTATTAGCAAATACTGAACATTGAGCATTTGAAAAGTTACATTAGTAAGTTTAAAACAAAAAACACGCTAAGCGTATATATCATTCACAGGGCAACCACGACTTAAACAGACGTCAATCGAAGTAATACTTAATAACGATAAATGCGTACTGCACGGATATGATAAACAAATAAATAATTTTATTAAGTAGCGAGCACTTTCACCAATATGGCTTCTTCAAGCTTTACAAAACATAAACAGCATAGATGTTCAAATACTGCTACCAGAGCAACAATTGGTTTATGTCAATAATGACATCATCACTAATCCAACAAACAATCAGTATTCACGTCTATATATTAAAGTTTAAATATTAAAACCTCAGCGCTAAAAACATAAAAACTCAAGTTCATAAAATAAACATTTGCATACTAAATGTACTTTATGCCTGATAAACTCAACTAACAAGTTTATACAAAAAATGTAAAAAGCACCTCAACGCTATAAACATATAGGTTCATAGGTTCATAGGTTCATACTAGGCTATCTGCCCTAGGGCATTTATAAGCCTAGCCAGAGTGTGTATGGCTTTCGCCACCCATTTTAAATTAATTTTGCTATGCCCTTTTTCGAGGTTAGTATACTGTGCCTCTGTCTAACAGTGACACAGAAGTGATACCCGGGGTAAACCTACGATCTCCCATCCACTCATCAAGATTCCTCTTGAAGAGAGTCAATGAGGGACTCTGCCTAACCTGGACTGGGATTTTATTCCAGAATGAAGGGAGCCTCTGGGTTATGAATCTGTTCCTCCAGCATATCCTATTTATTTCAGTGCTGAGGTTCAAGTCCCTTGAGCGCATAGCTCGATGGGATTTGGATTTTCTGAGGTGCAGCATGTCCATTAATTCCGGGTTGGACATGGCTTTATACGTCAGACACAGATCGCCTCTGAGCAGGCGGTATGCCACTGAGTAGAGCTGGAGTTTTTTTAACCGGGCAGCATACGGCATCTGTTTGAGCCCCTTGATCCTCTTGGTGAGGTACTTTTGGGGTCTTTCCAGTTGCTGCAGGTGTCTAGTAAGGTACATCCCAAAAGGGGCATTGTACTCAATTATGGGCCTGATGAGGGATGAGTAAAGAGGCACGATGACCTCTCCTGATCTAGATGTGAATCCCTTCATGATTAGGTGGGCTATATAAAATGTTTTTCTAACCACTTTGGCCACGTGGTTGTCAAATCAGAGATTGCTATCAACTTGGGTCCCCAGGTCCCTAATTACTTCTTCTGTACTTAATGGATTACCACCTATGTAGTAATTTGTGGGCACTTTGTTTTTGCCAAAGGGGATGACTATACACTTTTTGGCATTTAGCTTGAGGCCATGGCTCTGGCACCAGTTGTCTGTTTCTATGAGGCCCTTTTGGAGGATGCTTGTGTTGGCTGGAGAGTCTATTATGGCACCCAGTTTGCAGTCATCTGCGAACTTGGTCAGCCACAGTCCTTCCATGTTGGCCTGTACCTCCGAGAAATATATACCGAACAAGAGAGGTCCCAGGACTGAGCCTTGTGGGATGCCACTTGTAACTGGTTTGGAGTCTGACATGGCTCCAGCTATTCTAACCATGTGGGTTCTGTCCTTGAGCCAGTTTGCAACCCATCTAGTGACATAGGGGTTTATATTTAAGCTGGTGAGCTTATCTATAATGCCCGAGTGAGGTATTGTATCGAAGGCTTTTGCAATGTCCAGGTAGGCTGTGTGGACCACCTTCCCCTTGTCAATGGCCTTGGTGACTGTTTCAAAGAAATTGACCAGGTTTAAGAGGCAGGATCTGCCCTTAACAAAGCCGAACTGGGTAGGATCCAGTGTCTGTAGGTCCCCAATATCTTTATTTATAAGGTCCATGATGATCCTTTCCATAGCTTTGCAGACCAAGCTAGTGAGACTTATGGGGCAATAGTTTCCAGGATCCGTTGAGGCACCACCTTTGTGGAGAGGGACCACTGTTGCTGCATGCCACTCTTTGGGTACATATCCTGTAGTAAGGCTGAGATTGAACAGTAGTTTTAGGTTTGGGTTTAGCTCTTCTTGGAGTTCATGTAGGACACAGCCCGGGACACTGTCTGGTCCCATTGATGCTGTGTTTCTTGCTTTGGAGAGGGCAGCTCTTACCTGAGCATCTGAGAAGTCAGGGGGGCAGCACTCTGCTGGGATAGATATTAGCCCTTTTGGTGGGGAGGGGGGGGGAGTTTGCACTGAACCTGTCAGCTAGGATGTTGGCAATGTCTGTGGGTTCGGTGTATTTTTTGTCATTTTGGACTAATTCTGAGCATATCTGGGAATTCCCACCCAGGTTCCTAACATAACTAAAGAAAGCCTTGTGATTATCCTTAGTGTCCTGTGCAATTTTTCTCTCAAAGCTAGCCTTAGATGATTTTATGAGTGCCTGTAGTTTTTTGCTAATACTGATCAGAGATGCCTTCCCTTTTTGGGATTTTGCTCTATCATGTAGTAGCTTCCTCCTTCTATTGTATAGTTTGTTTATGGCTGGGGTCCACCAGACAGGACGTCTGCCTTTGGAGGATTGGGTCTTGGTTTTATTTGGGATTGCATGATCCATGCATTGCTGAAGGTGTTCATAGAATGCGTTTATAAAGGATTTTGTGGTCTGGGCCGTATTATCCACAGGCCCGGGGGCTTTGAAGGATTCCACCTCGGTTTTGAGGAGTGTGAAATTTGCTTTAGAGAAGTTTTTCACTGTGGTTTTCTGGGCAGGGGGTGGGGTCAGGATGTGAATATCCAGTGAGATTAGTTTATGGTCTGATCTTACTAGTGAGGGATACACTTCTGGTCTGGAGCATAGAGTCCCAATGTTGGTGATGATCAGGTCCAGTATGTTTTCCCCTCTTGTGGGAGTGGTAAAAAGTTGTTCCATAGCATTTGAGTTTATAAATTCTAGGAACTTTTGGGCTAGGGTGTTGGAGCTAGAGTAATGCTCCCAGTCTATGTTTGGGTAGTTGAAGTCACCCAATATAATGGTGTTTGGAGAGACCTTCATAATTTCCAGTGTTCTCAGGAAGGCCGAGTGGGGTTCCTGGGTTTGGGAGGGTGGTCTGTAGCAGGCTATAAACTGGAAGGCAGTTTTACCCACTGTTAGTTGCACATGGAATGTCTCTGATGCTTCGTGCTGTGCCACCAACCTGGAGGTGTGGGTATCTTTGACAAATATTGATACTCCCCCTCCTTTTGTGGTTCGGTCCAAGTTTTGGGGCTGAAAAGCATGGTATGAGGTATAACCTCCTAGTGCTGGGGTGCTCTCGAGAGCCTTGAACCAGGTTTCTGTTACTGCATGGATATCGATGTTCTCCATGCTAAGGAGAGTTTCGAGTGCATGCATCTTGAGGTTTAGACTTCTGGCGTTGGGTAGCATTACTCTTAGTTTCTTATCCTTTTGATACCTATGGAGGTGGGTTTGTCTTTTGAGCCTTGCCTAAAAAAGGCACTATGGGGGTAGCAAGAGCCTTTGCCAATATCCAAAAGCCCAGGGGTGATATAAAACTCAAGTCCATGAAACAAGCATTGAGATCTCAACTACACAGGCCACATATATCTAAAAAAAAAATATATATTATCAAAAATTTTTTTAAAGTAAATGCATATTATAAAAATCATAGAAACATATATTAAAACACAAGACAAAGGCACGAAGGACTACAAATGTATATATACGTGTGTCAGGATTTCAACACTTTAAACCTTCTATTCCTGAGAACTACATATTATAAACTCACAAAAATATATAATAAAATACAAAACAATAGCATGAGGGACTACAAATGTATATATTTGTACATCAGGGTTTCAACACTTTAAGCCTTCTATTCCTGAGAACTGACTTCAAATGAACTTTGTCATTCAAGCCTGGTGGCTTGTCTGCTCTACATCTCACTATCCACTTAAGCTCATATTCCTCAATAAAATTATTGAAATCACCTCCCCTCATATTGGCATTAAGCACCTGTAGAACTGCAAACTTAAATGTGTAGTGTAGCCCTGCAGTTAAATTATGTTTAGCCAGGGCATTAACTTCATGTCCAACACGTATATGGTAGACGTGTTCACAAATTCTTTCACGCAGTTTTCTAGTGGTCTTACCTATGTAAAACGCCTGGCATGATACACACCTAGCAAAATATATGACCGATTCCGTTTGACAGTTAGCAACTGCTCTGAGTTGGAAGTCACGATGTATAATACAAGGATGCAAAAACTTGTTAGTTGAGGTTATCAGGCATAAAGTACATTTAGTATGCAAATGTTTATTTTATGAACTTGAGTTTTTATGTTTTTAGCACTGAGGTTTTAATATTTAAACTTTAATATATAGACGTGAATACTGATTGTTTGTTGGATTAGTGATGATGTCATTATTGACGTAAACCAATTGTTGCTCTGGTAGCAGTATTTGAACATCTATGCTGTTTATGTATTGTAAAGCTTGAAGAAGCCATATTGGTGAAAGCATTCGCTACTTAATAAAATTATTTATTTGTTCATCATATCCGTGCAGTGCACATTTATCGTTATTAAGTATTACTTCGGTTGAAGTCTGTTTAAGTCGTGGTTGCCCTGTGAATGATGTATACGCTTAGCGCATTTTTTGTTTTATACATTTTATTGGTCAAAAGAGCATTTACTCTCAGGCTGTGCTTTCTTATTTTGTTTGCTGTTATTTTTTATTATGTTACGCACTTACCGAGAGACATGGCTGATATAGCGAATGATAATGTGGAGCTACCGTATGTTCCACCTGAACAAGTTCATTCTAGTAAGAACACCAGTAGATTTCAGGACTGTATTTCCTGTGAAGAGAATTTACTCATACTGTATGATGCTATGGAAGGTGATACAATGGAAGGTGTGGAGATGGAGTGCCTGGAGGGGTTCACGGAGGAATTGAGTAGATTGGATTTTTTCTTGTTGAAGTTAAAGCAGATGCAATTGCAGCGCCAGCACTTTGAGGTATCTTACAGAGAAGGATTGTTCCTAGGGGGCTGTGCATCAAGAAGATGCCCACTACAGGTAATCTCCACCCGGAGCTTTTATACAAGTGGCAGCAATTGAACTTGGAGCTGAGTTTTAATTATATGCGTTTAATGAATGACTTTTTCAGTCCTGAAGAGGAACTTTTAAGGAAATGTGTAATAGAGCACCAACAGACATTAGCACAGAGATATACAGGGCCTAAGGCTGAATTGGCAGTAGAAAAACTTTTGGACAGTGTACTGTTGTATGAAAAGAAGCTTTTGGAGCAAAAGAAGAATAAGATCCATAGAGACACTAAAGATTTTAAATTAGGCCAGGTGTTCACTTGGCCTAAGGGTAACAATGAGTTTCATACTAATGTATTAACATCTGGAATTTCATCTGCCCCTGTACTATCTGACAGAGGTGTGAATGATAAAGTAGTTAGGAATGATATTGTGCTTGTCTCTAATGGTGATTCTTCAGAAGACAATAACAACACTGATAAACAGATAACAGTTATACATGGCACCCATGGATGTAGTAACGCTTCTATACCTGCCCCTGAGGATGCCCCAGATAGACCTAACTTAACTTTATCAGGGGCTCCCTTAAATGTTAGAGGCACAATGAAACAAATAATGTGAATAAAGAACAAGTAGTTAGGAGGACAACTACTACTAATATTCTTTCAGGGTTTCAACAAATACATAATTACACCCCTTTTCCAATAGAGCCGATTCCACAAGTGAGGAGACAATGCTCCTACAGCAGAGGCAGGCAGAAGAGGAAGAACTCAGGAGGGGACCATGTAGGACCTACCCTCAAAAAGATGTGGAAACGGGTAGGCAATCCCTAGTATTTAACCTTTCTAAGAGGCAGTTAACTAAATATGAAATGGAAGTCCTTGATAAAGGTCTAACTTTTATTCCAACCATGAAAAGTGATGTTGTTGATACTATAGTGGATATTAAACTCTTTGCACGTAATGTGCAGTTGAAACTACAGTTTGGTAATAGTAATAGTTCTGAAACTACAGAGATTTTCAAACCTCCTAGCATTTATGTACCTGTTTTACATCCATATATAGAGACGTTTATGAGGTTGGTTGAGCATGATTTGTATAATATGGATAGTTTGAATAAGAAGAGTAATAATAATAAAAAAAGTAACCTTACTTATCTACAAAGGAAAGCTCTCCATGGTCTGATCAACGATCACACAATCGTAATTAGACCAGCAGATAAAGGTGGTCCTATAGTCATTATGAATAGTAACGACTATAGGAATAACATGTTGAATATGTTACAGGAAGACCATTACTATACAGGAATTACCATGGAAGAAGTAACTGTTAAGGTTTTTAAGATATATGACTTGTTGGATGACCTTCGGAAGAGTAGTAACATCTCCAATAGTTTGCTTAAGTTTTTGAAGGTTAATAATCCTCTAGTACCTATAATACAAGGGTTGCCTAAAGTCCACAAATGTTTAAGAGCACCTCCGTTATGCCCTATTGCGGCTGGAAGAGGGTGGGTGAATGAACCCTTCTCTTTGTATTTGGAGCATTTTTTGAGACCTGTAGTTGACATGAATTCTTCTATCAACTTAGTGTTTAAATAATTCTATCTCATATGATCTACTGTACATAACTCTTACTATTCTGTTTTTGAGCTGTCTTAAGCTGTATTCTGCTCTCTGTACTGTTTCTCAAGTGTTTTTATCTATTGTATATAACTCTTACTGTATTATATCTGTTCTAGCTCTCTTAAACTTTACTCTGTTTTACTTTAACGTTTCTCTAGCATTTTTATCTCAAGAATGTATTAACTACCTGTTTTTTATTTTTGATTTTTAATCCTTTTTTTTCACCATGTAACAATATTTTATACTTTGTATATCTGTGTGGAGCTTTTCTCCCCGGGCATCTACTGAAAATAGAAATATATCCAGCAAGACTAGCCCGGTCAACAAATGTAAAATAAAATGAAAAAATAAAATAAATCTTAAAGGATAGCAAACAATTTTTGATTGATTTGTACAGTTTTATGGAGACAGTAAGCATTGATGATGAATACATCTTGGTTAGACTTGATGTTAGGAATCTTTTTACCATGATTCCGAATGACCTAGGGGTTGAGAAGATACAGGCTTATTTATCCATGTTTACCTCTTTACAGACTGAGGTAATTGATTTGCTAATGCTATTTCTGGAAACAGTTTTGTTTAACAACGTTTTTATGTTCGATAGCAATGTTTTTATTCAGAATGATGGTGTTGCCATGGGTACAGCATGTGCAAACAGTTATGCGAACATCTTTATGGCAAGTTGGGAAGATGAGTTTTTGTTTCCCCTGGGTAGTTTTAAGGAAAATGTGAGATTTTATAAACGCTTTGTAGATGATTTGTTTTTTATCTGGGAAGGAGATGATGGCAGTCTGTTGGAGTTTGTTGACTCCATTAACACTTTAACTGACTACCTACAGTTTACATCTACCTTTTCCAGGGAGAGTATATCTTTTTTGGATGTTCGCATTGAAAGGTTGAGCAGTGGCCTTTTGAACACTGGTGTCCATAGGAAGGCATGTTATAGGAACACCTTATTATATAGGACCAGTATGCACCCTTATTATGTATTCAATAACGTTATGAAAGGTCAAGCTATTAGAGCATCACGACTTAACCCACGAGATGAGGGCTATGAAAGGGAGCTCAATGACCATAGGAGTAGGTTGATAGAGAGGAAATATGGTCAGCTAGAAGTTGATAAGGTACTTATAGAAACTAAGTCTCTTAGAACTACCAGGGGAACCCCTTACTTTTCAGGTTCTAATAATCTGACTCTCGATAATAACCCAAATATTACTACATTGGATGAACAAGTAGGCTGTCTTAAGGTACCCATGTTTTACACTCTAGATACATCATATATTAAAAAGCTGATACATCGACATTGGGGCACACTCCTCTTGGATGATGACATAAAGAATATAGTAGGAGAGTGCCCTAAGTTTTTCTTTAAGAATAGAAGAAATATTAAACAATTGTTATGCCATAGGCCTCTTGTATTGAATAAAACTAGCAGTGGGATTGAAAGCTTATCTATAGGTACGACTCCATGTGGAAGATGTAAACAGTGTGAGTTTATTGATGCTAGGACAAATTTTTTGCATCCTTGTATACATCGTGACTTCCAACTCAGAGCAGTTGCTAACTGTCAAACGGAGTTGGTGATATATCATGCTAGGTGTGTATCATGCCAGGCATTTTACATAGGTAAGACCACTAGAAAACTGCGTGAAAGAATTCGTGAACACGTCTACCATATACGTGTTGGACATGAAGTTAATGCCCTGGCTAAACATAATTTAACTGCAGGGCTAAACCACACATTTAAGTTCGCAGTTCTACAGGTGCTTAATGCCAATATGAGGGGGGGTGATTTCAATAATTTTATTGAGGAATGTGAGCTTAAGTGGATAGTGAGATGTAGAGCAGACATGCCACCAGGCTTGAATGACAAAATTCATTTGAAGCCAGTTCTCAGGAATAGAAGGCTTAAAGTGTTGAAACCCTGATGTACGAATATATATATTTGTAGTCCCTCATGCTATTGTTTTGTATTTTATTATATATTTTTGTGAGTTTATAATATGTAGTTCTCAGGAATAGAAGGTTTAAAGTGTTGAAATCCTGACACACGTATATATACATTTGTAGTTCTTTGTGCCTTTGTCTTGTGTTTTACTATATGTTTGTATGATTTTTATAATATGCATTTACTTTAAAAAATTTTGATAATATATATATATATATATATATATATATATATATATATATTAGATATATGTAGCCTGTGTAGTTGAGATCTCAACGCTTGTTTCATGGACTTGAGTTTTATATGTTTATAGCGTTGAGGTGCTTTTTACATTTTTTTGTATAAACTTGTTAGTTGAGTTTATCAGGCATAAAGTACATTTAGTATGCAAATGTTTATTTTATGAACTTGAGTTTTTATGTTTTTAGCGCTGAGGTTTTTGAATACTGATTGTTTGTTGGATTAGTGATGATGTCATTATTGACGTAAACCAATTGTTGCTCTGGTAGCAGTATTTGAACATCTATGCTGTTTATGTTTTGTAAAGCTTGAAGAAGCCATATTGGTGAAAGCGCTCGCTACTTAATAAAATTATTTATTTGTTCATCATATCCGTGCAGTACGAATTTATCATTATTAAGTATTGGTCACAGGAGCATTTACTCTCGGGCTGTACTTTTTTATTTTGTTTGACATTAGTAAGTTTGCTAGATAGATAATAGATCACATGACTAATACTTAGAAATTTACAGACATAAAAATGAGGGAAGGTAGGGCAGAAAAAGCCAAAATGGTAGTTAAGAGGTGAGGTGTAAAGCAGGTCAGAGACACTTTATATATATATATATATATATATATATATATATATATATATATATATATATCTATATATATATATATATATATATATATATATATATATATATAAATATATATACATTTATATATATATATATATATATATATATATGGGTCTACTGTATATAATTGAGAACTCACTTTTTCGAAAATAAACAGCAGACCCATGGTTACGCGAAAGTGCACTACTGCGAGCATTGGTTCAATGATCTGATAAAGAACAGAGAAACATTGTTTTTGCAGGGGTGCAAGCCACCCTGCACCCCCCATGTGGGGGACTGTGCCCCCAAATCCCCCCTACTTAAATATACCAACTCCAAGATCGCAGTACAGTGTAAACACATAAATTCCCTTTCCCCACTGTAGTGTGCTTTGGCAGCTGTGTTCCTTAATGGTTCGTTGAACTGTACTTCGCGGAAGTGCACTTTTGCTTAAGTGCACTTTCCCGTAACTGAGGATCCACTGTTCATTTTCGAACAAGTGGATTTTTGGTCTAATACAGTAGTCCCATATATATATATATATATATATATATATATATATATATATATATATATATATATATATATATATATATATATATATATATATATATATATATATATATATATATATATATATATATATATATATAGGTGTGTGTGTGTGTGTGTCTATCATAAGATTTATATTAGATGTATAGAGGTAAAGGGTGAACAGTGTTACAAAATAATGTATAAAGCTGGGGGATGCTAGTAAAACTCCATGTATTGGTGAAGACTGGTTGTGAGGCATAGGATTCTGAATGAAGAGAAACAGATAGATGATATGGCAAGTTGAATATAACAGTAACATTTTCCTGGTGATTTATGAACTATGAATTGAGGCAGCTTACCAAAACCTGAAGACAACTTCTTTAACAAAATTATAACTCTGTTCCGTTGATGATTCAAGTGACTGTATTTTAGTTGGGCAGATCATTCCCCAGTTTGTCTGTTTCACAGTTTATCCAAACAAACAACCTGGATGCTTTGTGGACGCATGGCCTACATCAAACCATGATTAAACACCTTTTGAATATTCCTTGTACTGAAGTAGAAAATCCATACAAATTAGAAACTTTCAGCTATCATCTATCCCAGTTAGACCAATTAGGTCCTGCATAGCCTGCATAACTGCATGCATCAATGATGCCAGATCCTTTTCACCATGTGGACTGTTGAGCAGCTCTTTAAATTTCTATTTAAAAACTTTGAAAAGTTATTTTAAATAAAAATATAAATGGGATGCAGTGTCTACCATACACACACACACACACACACACACACACACACACACACACACACACATACATTTTTTACTTAGCCCTAGCAATATGACTGTTTTGTATAACAACTGCAGTAAAACATCTTAAAATAAATCATATCACCTTTAAATGTTTTAATTTTAGCATAAAATCTCAAACATATGTTGCTTTTTGTGTTTTGTTTCAGTAGTCACTTAACAGGTAACTTAAACCTTCCACAGCATAACTGTTCAAAACACCTGTATGTTTTACCAGAAACACAATTTTTTATTAATTTTAATATAGCTTTATAAGTTACTTCAACTAACAAATTTTAATCTTGCTGATTTGCTCTGCTAAAGATCTTTTCACTTACTTATTGAGCAGATGTAAAATAAACTTTGCAGTACTCAATGCATGACCAATACCTACTGAAATAACCTGAAAAACACTGCACATTTTATTTACACATATTCAGAAAATATATATCTGTTGTTGATTTTAGATTAAAACAATTAAATACTGACAGTCCACAAGATGGTTCTATAAGGGCATCCTGACAATAATGACTACACAGGCTTGACTAAAAAATTTAAGATATAATTTAGAAATAATGCTTGACCTACTTACACCCCAGTCATACTCAAATGGCTTCATCATTACGTTTGACTTCCACACATTGGTTAAAATATGTATTGTCTTAGGTTAAACATTGACGTTCACTCTGTCTTTCTGTCTGTGTGTCTGTGTATTTAGATCTTACACTTCCTTCCTGTAGGCTGTTTGAGTCATTTGGTTGTATGAAATTCCACAGAATTGTTCTCTGAGAGCAGACCTGTCTTTATATTGACATACTATTGTAGCAGGAGGGAGAAGTCCGTATTACACCAAATTTCTGCCTCGTGAGTTTTACCCTTATGATATCATGTATAACTGTTTCTCCTGCAGTCAGTAGATTTACTTCCAACCCTTCATAACTGCCCATTGTATGTATTTCTTTTTCCTGTCTTGTATGTGAAGCTTGGACAATTATCAAGTGCCTTGTCCTTCTTCTCGATGTTGCTGCTAGTTCTTCTGCCTTACAAGTAATGGTCCAAACCCAGATGAATAACTTAGTTTAATACTTGAGCACTTGGTTGAGGGACTCTGCCATCAATGGAACTTGTTTTTAAGTTAATTTTAGATACTGTTTTATGATTTCCAGAAACCTTTGGCCTTTGTCTTCCAAATTTGTCAGATAAGTTTATAACCTGAAACTGAAAAATGTTTGTTACACCGGACCACTGCAGAAAATACAAAGTAATTTTCTATATTCTTCTTTTAGAATTCAGGAATAAAGGTTATGACAAATTATGACATTAAAAAGCCAATACTCTGTCCTACAAGACACCCATCTGAAGAGATGTCTTCTGGTAAGTTAATTGTAGACAAAAAGATAATGTGCATGAATGTGTCATGAAAAGCTGAGTTTACATACATTAATGATAAGAAACTGAGGTTCATTGATTTATTTGCTGTACTCATAGATATGTGTGATGTCTACAAGCAATTTTGATGTTTGATGATTCATTTAATTGAAGTTTAGTTATGCTGTCTCAGAATATTCTATTTTTCCTCAAGTCTAAAATAATCTATTTAAATGCCTTCTGAAAAATTCTTAGGTACACATTTCTTCAAATTTGGGTAGTTTATCATTTTGACTATTTGTTTTTTATTTTATTTTGAATTTGGTAACTGGGGTAGAAGACTGATTCTGCTGGGCCCATTTCAGTCTCAGCCCTGGGAAAATGCAATAGATACATTACATTACATACAGAGTGAATGTAAAAATGCAATATAAACATATTTTGCATACAAAGTGAATATCATACTCAGCTTCAGGGTATACAGGCAATATGCTAGTTACTCTTGCTGGCCATTTTAAGCCCAGAAATTTTCCTTTCTTATGCTTGAAAATAAACTGTCCTATTTGCTTATAGATTGGCCTTATCCATCCCATGGTTGATAATTATACATTTCCGCTAATGATAATAACCGGGATCATACCATAGATAATTTGGGGGGATCCATGCATGGGATAAAGCATTTTGGAGGCACTTCTGTCTATTATTAGTACAAGGAGAAATCCTGGGGTAAATATTCTGTGTCCCATCCATAGATCTATGTTGTGCTTGTATACAGACAGGAATGAACTTTGTTTTATATGGATGGGAAGTCTGTTCCACAGCAGCTGTATCCTCTGTGAGATATACTGTCCCTTCAAACTATTTTGCTGATGTTGCAGAAGAGGTTTAGATCTCTACACTGAGTATTTATGATGCCTTTTGACTTGCCGATGTGCAGTAAATCCATCAATAATGGGTCAAAGGATACCTTGTATGCCAGATATATGTCACCACTTAAGAGTCTATAGGATGCAGAGTATAGTGACAGGGCTTTGAGTCAGCCCATGTAGAACATATTGTTTAGGCCTTGTATCTTTTTGGTAAGGTATCTCTGTGGGTGTTCTACTTGTTGCACGTGTCTAGACAGATACATGCCAAAGTGGGCATTATATTCAACGACTGGCCTAATGAGGGTGGAGTAAAGGGGGACAATAACATCCCACTTTCTAAATACTCCCATTTATTCATAAGTTTTGCAATATAGAAAAACTTTCTTATAACAATGGATGCATGCTGGTCAAAAAATTAGGTCAATGTCCACTTAAGTTCCTAAATCTTAAACAACTAGGGTATTGTTAATGTGGTAGTTCCCTGCCACAGATGACTTCCAAAAGGATGCAATAATGCACTTTTTCACATTTAGTTTTGTCACTCGTCTTGTACATCTGAATAAGATGATGAGGCTTGGGTGTTCATTTAAGTAGTTTATTACATACGAACACATCAGGATGGATAGCAGGAACCTTAAACTTAAACAAACTAACTGACTGACTAACTACTGCTTTCACTCTGGGTCCTCACTCAAAATGGCACTCTTGCTTGCACGTGTTCAGTAGTTATATGCATGTGCCACTGACTGGAATACTTCTTAAATGTATATTGCACACTCTGATCTACATCCTCCCTCTTTACTGAGCTGTATTATGTAGGCAATGACATTTGAATAGGCATGCAGTTATACAGACAATAATAAACAAAATAACAGTCATGTCCAGGTTGCCGTGTATTTGGAAATAGGTCCGGAAATGCAACCTGATCCCATAATGTAATAGTTATGACTGGGTTTAGCAACAGGGACAGTCACTGGGGAATATTCTGCTTCAGGACTTTCGGGGATATTCTCAGGAACAAGGATTACTGATGGAATATCCTTTAGAACAAGAACACTGGACAAGTTACTCTGAGAATTAGAGTCTTTATTGCAGGCAAGATGCTGTAACACTGGCTCCGTCACCGGTAATAAATGTTTCTAATTCCACCTAAATTTCATTCCTTGTGATTCCATGATGTATGATCTTGGCTCTTGTCACAAACTTTTCACAAATTTGATGCAATCAAAACCTTTTGATGTCTGCATTGTCACTGTCTCCCCTTCTTTTAATGAATGGAGCAGTTTCCTGGTCTTATCATAGTAGGACTTCTGGGACAAACACTTTTTTCAACAGTTGGCCTTTCACTGCTTTGTTGTTTTTAGCACGTGGAGCCAATCAGTTGCTGCTGATTGGTAATGTGGTTCTGATTTGTTTCAACATAAGTCTCTGAGCAGGTAAACCAAAATGATCATCGCGAGGAATGTTTCTAAGATTTAGCAAGTTTAAGAAAACATCAGTATTGTCAAGTCTGGATTTCTCTAACAGCTGTTTTGCACTTTGAACTGTATGTTCAGCTAAGCCGTTTGACTGTGGGTACTCAGGACTACTCGTAATATAAACAAAAATCCACATTTCAACAAATTGTCTGAACTGCTCACTTGTAAGCTGTGCACTATTGTCAGAAATGACTCTGTGTGGACTACCATGGACAGAAAAATGTCTCTTCAACTTAGTAATGACAGTATTGGATGTTTGGTTAGAAAGTAGGTCAATCTTAAACCAATTTGAATAAGAGTCGACTAATACCAATGTTGACCATTTCACTCAAAGATATCTGTGGCTACTGTCAACCAAGGTAGATCAGGAATTTGGCTTCACTGAAGTGCTTTTTTTCTTGATATGGCTTTGTACTATTACATAAAGAACAAGATGAAAGTATTTTCTCAATATCTTTTGACATAGAAGGCCAAAATACTAGTCCTCTCACCCTTTTTTTGGCAGAATCAGTTCCTGTGTGGCTGCAATATAAGATCTTAATGTACTCTTGTTGCAAGGATTTTGGAACAATCACTTTTGAACCTTTCATGATGATACCATTGTCTGACAAAATCTTATCTGTGTATGGAAAATACTGCTGCACATCTACTGGTAAACGAGATTGCTTTGAAGGCCATGCCTTGATAAAATGGTCGAGCTTCTGAAGAATTGGATCTGAAGCTGTGTGAGTTCTAAGCTCGTCAAGACATGTGGAAGAAAATTTCTCACTTCCATGACTTCAAAATAAGGTTGCTCATTGTCATTCTGTTCTGTGGTTTTCCTGGATGATCGGGACAAGTTATCAGCAAGATAAAGACATTTGTCTTTCATGTAAACAAGATTGAAATTGTACTTTTGCAATTTGAACATCATATGTTGCAATCTCACAAGAGCTGTGTGCATAGACTTTTTCAATAGTGACTAGAGGTTGGTAGTCAGTTTCTGTCTGGATATGTCAGCCATAAATATAATCATGGAACTTTGAACATGCGAACACAATTGCCAAGAGTTTCTTCTCAATCTGGGCATAATGCATCTCGGACTGGGTTAAAGTTTTCAGTGTATAGGCTACTGGTCTACCCTCTTGAAGAATGACTGCACCAAGACCAAACTTAGAAGTATTACAGGAAAGAGTTACTGGTTTGTGAACATCAAAGTAGCATAGAGTGGGTGGACTGACAATTTTCTGTTTCAGAACATTAAATACTCTTTGGTGTTGATATGACCAGAGCCAGGTTACATCATTGTGTGCCAGTTCTCAGAGCAGTGCTGAAAGTTGGCTCACATCTGAAATGAACCTGCCTAGATAGTTGAACATACTAAGAAAACATTGTAGGACTTGTACATTGTCTGGAGCTGTCATCTCACAAATTGCTGTTTGCTTGGAAGGATCTTGTTGTAAGCCTGAACTGGTAAACAAATGATCCACACAAGTCTCTTCTCATTGTCTGGAGCTGTCATCTCACAAATTGCTGTTTGCTTGGAAGGATCTTGTTGTAAGCCTGAACTGGTAAACAAATGATCCACACAAGTCTCTTCTCATAGCCTGAATTTACACTTGTGAGGATTCAGCTTAAGATTCACTTCACATGCTCTTTCCAGAACTTTCTTGAGGTTTCTATCATGTTCAACTTCACCATTTCCTCCTACTAGAACATAATCTACTATAATAGCATATGGATAGCCAGAAAAAAAAAATTGTTCCATTGCACACTGAAGACTTCACTGGCAGAATTTATTCCAAATGTCATTCTCAGAAATCTGTACCTCCCGAATGGCATATCAAATGTGGTTAGCAATGACGATTTTCGATCAAGCAAAATTTGCCAAAATGAACTTTTTGCATCTAACACAAAAAAAAAAAAAAAAAAACATGATGGCAGCAACCTCCTTGGCTGTGCATATAGGATGATGAGGTCTTTTTAATGCTTTGTTCAAAGCTCTTTGATAAATGGATATTCTGATGTCATCTGAGCTTTTCTTATGAGCTACTACCATGAAAGATACCCATTCAGTTGGATTCTTCTACTGGACAAATTACTCCTAACTGCACCATTTTGTCTAGCTTGGCCTTGACTGTGTTCTGCATAGCTACTGTAACTTTCTGTGCTAGTCTGATAACTTGGCTGACCTCTGGGTGTAACTTCGTCGAGTGCACAACTGGGAGTTTCCCTAATTTGTCTGAAAAAGTATCAGCATAATCAGAAAAATGGTTTGGGTAAAATTTGAGCTGTTATTATTCAAGCTTATATGGTGGACTTCTTTGTTAAATGAAAACAGTCCCATTTTCAAACTATCCTTGGGGCCTAATAATGACTGTACGTGTCTCTTGACTACATAAAATTGCAAGTCATAGCTGTTCCCAGCAGAGTAACATGAAAGTACTACTAAGCCTTCAGTTGAATTTCTTCACCACCATAAGCTGCAAGCTTCACACACTTTGTTAAGTCAAGTTGTTCTGAAGCTTTTACTCTAGCAAACATTTCTGCTGACATAACATTGCACTTTGAACTAATATCTACTTTGAGCTCTATACCAATCTGCTTCCCTGGTATGGATTCGAAAAACTGACACTCGTAGAACAGTAAAAAGACCTCCTTTATTGAATGTTTAGCGCTTTCATCTAAAAACACTTAGACTTCCTCAGAACAAAGTCCAACATACTTACAAGGTTAATATATATACTACATCATCAATCAAATGAATTAATTAACCAATTATTATATACTTAAAGTGCCAGTGTGCCAAAATTAAAAAAAACCTTAAAATTCATTTAAAATGCATTTAAAATGCAAAAAAATAATGTATCAATTGCCTTGAAATCAAATAACATAGTACAAGAATATCTCTCTTCCAGTAATACATCTGTTCGGTGGATATTATAAACCTCATAACCAGCCATTGTATTACACCAAATTAACCAAAATGGGCTTAATTGATATATGGTCATTCCAGCCTGGTTTGAATGACCATATATCAATTAAGCCCATTTTGGTTAATTTTGGTTAATTTGGTGTAATACAATGGTTGGTTATGAGGTTTATAATATCCACCAAACAGATGTATTACTGGAAGAGAGATATTCTTGTACTATGTTATTTGATTTCAAGGCAATTGATACATTGTTTTTTTTGCATTTTAAATGCATTTTAAATGAATTTTAAGTTTTTTTTAATTTTGGCACACTGGCACTTTAAGTATATAATAATTGGTTAATTAATTCATTTGATTGATGATGTGGTATATATATTAACCTTGTAAGTATGTTGGACTTTGTTCTGAGGAAGTCTAAGTGTTTTTAGATGAAAGCGCTAAACATTCAATAAAGGAGGTCTTTTTACTGTTCTACGAGTGTCAGTTTTTCGAATCCATACCAGGGAAGCAGATTGGTATATTGGTTCATTGTGTTGACTGTTTCCAGCTCTTTTCAGTTTCTACTTTGAGCTCTGCAGGACTCCCATTAATCTGATCAGTACAAAATATGTCATTCTTTGCCCACAGATTTACTGCATTGACTGTTTCACCAAGCACAGACACACACCATTAACATAAAAAGTAGGGTTGCAGCTTTCTAATTGATTAACTTGCCTTTCTGAATGCTCTTTTTTAATAAAAGAATGAGGCTTGTTTGATTTACGAAACCTTTTGAAATGATTCCACTTATTACAAGAATAGCACTGCTGACCAAAAGCTAAGCACTTTTCTTGTTTGGGTTCATGATTTCCACCACAATTAAGACAGTTGGCAATAAAATTTGGTACTGTAGCTAACTTCCTTGGTCTATAATTGGTATTAAAGTTGGAGGTAGCCATGAGCCCTTTTACTGAGTGTACCCTGGGTTTTACTGAAGCTGTCACACCCTTTGGCCTGTATCTTTTAACCTCGTGCTGCATACTATCTACATTAGCTTTGGAAAGTATTGGAAAGCTTGCTTTCTCATTTGTATGGATACTTGTGTGCCCTTCTGTAAGCTTGTATATCTGAAAAATCTCAATGGCCTTTTTTAACATTAAATCACTGTCTCAAAGCAGAATCTTTCTCACTGCATCATTATTAATACCACATACAAGCCTATCTTTTATCAACTCATCATTCAGATCACCAAACCTGTACATTTTAGCTTTATTTCTCAAGTTGATTATGTATGCTGCAAAAGTTTCAGCAGGCTTTTGATTTCTTGTGTAATATATGTGCCTTTCCATTGTAACATTTGTTTGGGGGTTACACATTTCTCTAAATTTATGTTTTAAGCATTCAGGGCCTTCCCACATTCCAGCTAGTACCACAATATGGTGGTTTTCCCCCTCCCCTGCAAACACAGCAGGTGCATACACAAATGAATGCTCTCTTTCCATGGCTTCTGAACCAGCTAAATTAAGTAGAATAAATGTCTTTATACATGTGTCTTTGTCTGAAAAGCAGCCTGTATGAAAATATCATATTCCTGCTCAAACACTCTCCAATTTTCTGCAATATTGTTATCAGACACAAGTGGTGCAGGGTCTGTGAAATCTTTCTGCCAGGCCAGCAAAGTATAGTAAAACACAATGCAATCTTGGCCCTTGTAATTAAGTACAAACATGAACAGACACCAAGTACTTGTAATAATATTCAAATGTACAATAATCTCTTTGAAAGACTGTACTTTGTGAAATATTCTTTGAAATGATTGTACTTTGCGAAATAACTGCACTGTAATACTGCACACACTTGCCAACACTTTGCACACTTTGGAAATTTCGAATAGCTTTAGTTAATGTGAAAAAGTAGTACATAGCAAAAAAACATGGTTGTTTTCCCCTTTTTTATATATTTTATGTGATTCTGTTAGTGTTTCAAACATTTTTGTAATTATTTTGAATAGTTTTACCAATATGTCACAGTTTTGGACATTTTTGTTTAATTAGAAATTTGTTTAAGTGAGTTTTAGTATCTGGAAGATATTTTTTGACATGTTTGTGAGTTGTTTGAGCAGTAGGGATGATCCACTTCTGTATATTCCTCCATTTCTAATCACTTGCCTCATGGTTTTGACTATGGGTCCCATTCTGACACCATGCCACTCATCTTCTACATCTGAATAGGATGATGAGGCGTGGGTGTTCATTTAAGTACTTTATTACATAGAAATGCATCAGGATGGATAGCAGGAACATTAAACTTAAATGAATGAACTAACTGACTACTACATACATGCATGCTTTTACTCTGGCTGCTCACTCAAAATGGCACTCTTGCTTGTACATGCTCATTACTTGTATGCACATGCCGACTGACTGGAGTGCTTCTTAAAGGTATATCACACACTCTGAGCTACAGTTTCAGTACATGATTTTGGCACCAGTTGTTGATTTGGGGCAGACCTTCCTGCAGGATGGCTAAGTCATTCAGGGATTCAAGGACTGCTCCTAGCTTGCAGTAATCTGCAAACATAATCAGTCAAAACCCTTTGGTATTGGCCTTTACTTTAGAAAAGCAGATGCCAGACAGGAAGGCTCCCAGCACAGAACCCTAGGGGACTTCACTGGTGTCTAATCTATTTGTGGAGGTAGCATCCCCAATTTTGATTTCCTGCACCCTATCTGTGTTCTAGTTGGCAATCCAGTGGGTGGCATAGGGGTTTATTCTCAGTTTATGTAAGATTTCTACTATGTCGTGGGGAATTGTGTCAAACATTTTAAGTGGATTGAGGTATGCAGTGTGTATCATTTTGCCTTCATCCATTGCCTTAGTGACCTTTTCAAACAATCCACTAGGCTGAGTAAGCATGACGTGCCCTTGATGAATCCAGACTGGATGGGTCAAGTGTTTGGAGGTTCCCCATGTCCTGACTGATTAATTCCACGATAAGTCTTTCAGTAGTAAGTCTTTCCATGTCTTTCATATGAGCCTGGTCAGACTTATGGGTCTGTAATTGCCAGGGTCTATGGAGGGAATGACTGTAGCTGTTCATTCACTTCATACAAAACCTGTATGGAGGCTGAGATTGAATAGTGTTGTTAGGGGTGTATCTAAATTATGCTTCATGCTATTTAAGATGCATCCAGGGATATTTTCAGGATCCAGCAATGTAGTATTTTTAGCTTTTGGTAACACTTGGGAGTTGGGCTTGTGTGATAGCTGGAGGTGAGCCAGTTTCAGGTATATATGAGGGGGGGTTCTACTTTCTCTTACCAAAATTATGTTTAATTGTTAAAGAGACCAGTTTTCCAAATCTACAGTATTTTGAACTCTGAGTTGTTGAAGTTCATTTCAGTGAAATACTAAACATGAAGATGGTAGTGTGAGTAGTACAAGTATACAGTGTTTATGTACCTTCTTGTGTACAGTACCAGTTCTGTGAAATACTAAACATGAAGATGGTAGTGTGAGTAGTACAAGTATACAGTGTTTATGTACCTTCTTGTGTACAGTACCAGTTCTGTGAAATACTAAACATGAAGATGGTAGTGTGAGTAGTACAAGTATACAGTGTTTATGTACCTTCTTGTGTACAGTACCAGTTCTGTGGCAAGGTGTCTATGATGGTAATGTTAACAATTTAGAGCATGCAGAATATTAGTTTCACAGCATTGTACCATTTAAATGGAGATTGTATTACAGTTAATATTGCAAAATCCACCCTTGTTGTTACTGTAGTGCAATCTCGGAGTTGGTATATATAATTTGGAGTGGTGTGGGGGATTCAGGGGGCTTCACCCCCTGCAAAAATGTTAGAAAATGTGCATTGTTTGTGTTTATTTTTTCCATAGGTGTATTTTTGGTGTTTTGTGGTTCAGGAAAGTCAGTGCTCGGAATACTGTAGATTGGAAAACTGGTCTTGGTTACTTGAAGTTCGGTTAAACGTAATTTTGGTAAGATAAAGTTGACCCAAATGAGGGACATATGAAGGGGAGAGTGAGGTAAAGTTAGAGCTAAGATTTTAGTCCAGTAGGTTCAGTATGTCTTCAGCCTAAGTTTAATTAACATCACTCACAATCAGCTCAGAGCACTGCTGCATTGTGCTTTTAAGATTACAAACATAACTAAAAATACCTTGTCATTGTCCTTGGTTTGAGTAGATATTTTAGCCTCAAACTTGGCTTTCATGGATTTTATTAAGCTCCTGAGTTGTTTATTCCAGTGAAAAGGGCTGTAACATTCTCAGAATTACGCTTCTTACTTTTTAATCAAAATTCTTTTTTTTTATTACAAAGCTTGCACAAATTATTATAAGTTCCATTTTGTTACTCTACAGCTTTATGTCTTTAACTCAATTCGTGATCTCAGTTTAAAATTACAAAATGTTATAAATGGACATTTGGTTTTCTTTGCTTCAAAAGATATTTCATAACTGTAGATCAAGGATGTGTGCAAGTGTATAAATACTGAGTACGTGTAAGCCTGACTGCCATTTTGTAGTTAGCTGTTGAGATGTAAACATGTATGTATGTATGTATGTATGTATGTATGTATGTAAGTTTTTATTTATTTATTTATTTAACATTTGTTTGGATAGCCACGGTGGTGCAGTGGATAGCATTGCCACCTCACAGCAAGAGGTTCTCTGGTTCAATTCTCAGCTGTGGTGCCTTCTGTGTGGTCTGCATGTCCTCCCTGTGGTCATGTGGGTTTCCTCTGGGTGCTCCAGTTTCCTCCCACATCCCAAAGACATGCAGTAGGTGGATTTGGCACTTTAAATTGGCCCTAGGCATGAGTGTGTGTGTGTGTGTGTGTGTGTGTGTGTGTGTGTGTGTGTGTGTGTGTGTGTGTGTGTGTGTGTGTGTGTGTGTCTTCTGTGGAAGGTAGGGTGCCGGGCTGGCAACTCGACACAGTAAAACTCCACTGCCAATCAAGAGCAGACAGATGATCTGCTGTGGTGACCCCTAACTGGGAAAAGCCAGAAGAAGAAGAATTTATTTAACATTTGTTTACCAGGATAGTCTGACTGGAAAACAGGTATCCGTTTTTAGTGTGTGTCTTCTGTGGAAGGTTGGGCACTGGGCTGGCAACTCGGCACCGTAAAACTCCACTGCCAATCATGAGCGGACAGATGATCTGCTGTGGTGACCCCTAACCGGGAAAAGCCAAAAGAAGAAGAAGAATTTATTTAACATTTGTTTACCAGGATAGTCTGACTGGAAAACAGGTATCCATTTTTAGTGGAGTCCTGGGGAGAAAAGCTCCACAAAGTTACAGAGTGAATAAGTAAAAAGTAGTTAAAGTTTAACAATAGTTTAAAAAACATGTCCAAGTAAGGTTAACACTTAAGCAAAAGCAAGGTTGTAGTTGAAGTATATGATCACAGTACATTTGTATAGTGAGCATAAGTACAGTATAAACACAATTGACTTCATAGTAATAAATATAATAGGTATTTACACTATGTAGAATTTGCCTAGGTAGACTATAAAGTCAGTGGAATAATGTTCATCAGAGTCAGCAATGAATAATAGCCTAAGATGGGGTGTATTCAAGGAGGGTCCTTACAATTACATATATGGTTTTCATAAAGGTGTGATTTAAGGAATTTTTTAAATGTGGTAGTGTGGTTTTAAAGCCTGAGGTCTTGGGGTAGGGTGTTCCATGTTTTTGCAACTTCATAAGGGAATAGAGATTCCCCTGAGCTGTTTTTACATGGAATTACTTCAATTAGGACTTTGTTACTGGATCATAGTTCCCTGTTGGTGCTATAGAAGTTCAGAAGGCCTGATAGGACAGGGGTTTTATCAGGGTGGTATTGTATTTGATGGGCTAAGTTGAGCTGATGGTCGCGTAGTAAGTTTGGAAATTCTAGCCAGTGTAGTTTCTGTAGGGAATGGCAGGTGAGAGCGTGATTTAGCATTAGTTGCAAACCTAGCTATTTTGTTGTAGCATGTTGATTTAGTTTATTCGGTTCAGTTTTATTTAGATTTGTTAGCACTGGGGATGCATAGAGTAGTGTTCATCAGAAATGAGTTCTGGCTATGGCAGTTCTGTTTTCAGAGGTTAAGAATTTGTTGCTATGATAGAGGAATCCTAGCTTTCTGTGGACTTTGAAGATGGTTAGAGATATGTGTTTATTGTATTTAAGTTGATGGTCAATTGTAAGACCTAGTAGTTTGGCCTCAGAGACAGGTGTGATGGGGGGTCTTATTGGCAGACAGAATGGAGAAGGTGGGGTTATTAGTCTTTTTTGGGTGGAATAGCATTAGTTGTGTTTTTTTAGGGTTCAGTATCAGCTGACAATTGTTTAGCCAGTTTTCTATTTCTGAAAAGGATTGTTGGGCTTGGATTTGTAGGAGATGGATGTTGGGTGCAGAGCAGATTAGGGTAGTGTCATCCACATATTGGACTATATAGGCTTTTGTGGTTGCTAAGTGGAGTTGGTTTGTAAAGATGTTGAAGAGAAGGGGACTACGTATTGAGCCCCGAGGTACACCAGATTTGACTGGAACTGGGGGGAATATGGAGTTGAGCCATTTGATAGATTGAGAGCAGATGTCTAGGTAGCTACTGAACCATTGTAAGTTATTAAGGTTGAGTTTGGAGAGAGAAGATTGGAGGTTATTGTGGGAAACTGTGTCAAATGCTTTGGATAGGTCTAGGAAGGTGGAGGAGACAAATTTCCCTTGGTTTCTGTATGAGTTTATGGTGTTGGTTAAGTTAATTATGGCAGTGGTGGTACTATGGGCTGGTCGAAATCCGTATTGTGTTTTAGAGAGTAGATGGAAGAGGAGTTGGTAATGGATACACCTTTCTAGAATTTTTGATTGGGGTGAAAGGATTGCAATGGGGCAGTAGCTGGAGAGGTTGGAGGAGGGGCCACCCTTGTGAAGGGGGATGATGTATGAGGTTTTCCACAAGGATGGACTATAGTGTTCATTAATGGATCTATTTATTAGTATTGCGGTTGGGTAAGCAATGTCCCTTGATGCAAGTTGGAGGTATTTGGCTAGGAGGTTGTCGACAGCGAGGGTAGATGGTATGAGTTTAGATAGGAGTTTTTGGATGGTTGATATAGATACTGGTTTGAGTGAAAAGGGGGTGGTGTTTGATTGGGCTTTGAGGGTTGGTGGGGGGTGGGGGGTTTGTTTCATTTATGAGTTTCAGTATGGAGGAGGTGAAATAGTTGCTGAAGTTGGAGGCTATTTCAAGGTTAGCGCCTTCTATATTTGGTGGTGGTGTGGTGGTTTTTCCAGGTTGGAGGCTGTTGTTCACTGCAGCCTAGAATTTCTGTGAGTTGTTACTTTATTTTCTTTGTAGGGATATATAGTGATTCTGTTTGTCAATCTTAACCCTTTTTGCCTTATTTCTAAATTCTAACAAGGCTTGTCTAGTTTTGGATGTTTTATGTTGTTGGCAGAATTTCCATACTTTGTCCCTTTGCTTTAGTAAGACCATTGTGTTTTTTTTTTAACCAGGGTGCAGGATTGCTATGCATTCTAATTGTGTTGATTGGGGCTAGTTGGTTTAGGATCATTAGGAATGTGGAGTTAAAGTATTCTACTGCCTTGTCCAGGGGGATGGTTTTGATGGGGATCCCAGTTACAGGATTTTAAGGTTTCTGTGAATAGGTCTGAGGGGAAGTTTTTGCAGGAATAGGTTTGTAATAGGGAGGGTGGGTTGTTACATTTAAGTTTGTGTCAAAGGATATAAGTTGGGTTGTGGTCATTGGTAGAATTGGGTAGTGTACCACAATGGTGGGCAGTGTTGGCTTGGTTAGTGAGGTTCCAGTCTAACATGGATTCTCTTTTGGTGGTCTTATCTATAAGTGTGGATGTTTGAATGAGTTGGGTGAAGTTATATAGGTTAATGTGGTTGGTGGGGGTTGGGGAGTGGAAGGAGTTCCAGTTGATGTTGACATCGCCTAGTACTATGGTTTCACAGGGAGGGGAGGGAGTGGGAAGCCCAGTGGAGTATTAATTCTAGGGTGTTTATGTTGTCACCTGGTGGAATATAGTTGCCGAGTAAGTTTAGATGTTTGTGCTTGTTTAGGAGGAGTGTAGCAAATATTGTCTCAGCATTTTAGAAATTTGGAGGTTGTTTTTGTAGGAGTTGGATCTTTTAATTAGATTTGTAAAGTAGGGAAATACCTCCACCTCTTTTATGTGCTCTGTCTACCCTTAGAATGTTATGGACAGGTGGGGTTATAGAGTTGTCCTTAATATGAGGCTTAAGCCATGTCTCACTTATGAATATTATGTTGAGGTTATATATAGAATTAGCTGAATGCAGCAGTTCTATTTTGTTCATGATACCACGAATGCTCAGATTTAGTATTAGGTCAGTCAGTTTGTATTTAAATCGGAGGCGGTTGTTATTTGTGTTTATGGGGGTAGATACTGGGCCAGGGCTAGGGTGGATATTACCTCCTAGTAGTAACTGAGCTGCTATGTTGGTAATGATTTTAACGTAGGAAACTATTAGACAGTGATACCTGAAGTTGAGTTGTTTTTTTGGATTCTGGGATGTAGTGTATTGTTGGGTGGTTTGGGGAAGGATGGATTATGGGAGATTTAGGGTGCGTCTATGTGTTTTTGGTGTTGGATGTGGCAATGAGTAAGGTGTGGGATTTGTGGTTGATACTGAAGAGTGAATAATGATAGGAGGTACTGGTGGAGATTATATAGAGGCCTGTAGATGAGAAAAACAGTATTATTGGCGAAAGGTGATGGCAGGGGAAGTGTGTGTGGATCATGATGACAGAGTGCATTCATTGTAGGAATAAGGTTTGTGTTATGGTGGATGGAGAATATGAAAGTATTTTTTGTGGGGTAATTGGAGGTGCAAGGGTATGGGTAGGGTAGCAATGAGAGGGATGGAAGCTCTAAGGCTTTGGATGTGGTGTGTGTGTGGCTGGTCAGGTGATGGGTGTGGCAGGAGGGTCAGGTGATGAGGGGTTAGGATAAATTTACACTTAGTGGGGAGTGGGAAATGGGGCAGGTGAATGGAGCAAGATTGCACTAAGCAGTGCAGGTAAGTGACTACAAAAAACTATCAGTACGGTGGTAGAATAAGTAAGAATGAAGAAATACTCAATAGTGATTAGATTGTGGTTATTGAACACTGCCAGTACCAAGTGAAATAGCAATAAATGGAATGAGTTGGGGCAGAACAGAGGGAGGAATTCAATAAGAATCCTGGTTTTAATATTCTATAGCCTGTGGAGAATGGAGGCGATTCACCATTAAGAAGTTCTGAAACACTGTCTGTTAACTAGTTCATTCATATTTAAAGATGCTGCTATCCATCCTGATGTGTTTGTATGTATTAAAACATTTGAACGAAACCCCAAGCCTTCTTGTTTTATATATTAGAGATGAACGAGCGACATGGTGTCAGAAGTGGCATGTCTAAAGGACATGGTGTCAGAAGTGGCATGTCTAAAGGACATGTTGTCAGAAGTGGCATGTCTAAAGGACATGGTGCCAGAAGCAGCATATCTCAAAATACATGAGGTCAGAAACAGCTTGGCTGAAATGATTTGATACTTGTTTACATGCTGGTGGAATATCGAGCAGCGGATCATCCTAAAATGTGCAAACTTAGCAAAACAGGTCAGAAACTCATTTCAGGTATTAAAACTTGCTCAGCACTATTTCTTTTCACATAATATGAAACGGGGCATACAGAACACTCTGCATAATATTTGCATAACCTGATATGTATGATATTGATAGAAATATTCAAATTACTATGGAAAACATTTGAAATAAAGTCCAAATTGTATAAAACAAATAAAATAAAGGGAAACGACTGCATTTTCCCAAAGCATATGTATTTTTCCTATTAAGCAAAGTTATCCATGTTATCAGACGTGTATAAGGTGTTCGTATATTAGTGCTGTGTTACAGTAAAGCTATCTTGTAGAGAATGCCCATTACAGGTCATATTTCACAGAATAAAACCATTGCAGAGCATATTTCGCAAAGTACAGTATTTCGAAGAGTTTATTGTGCTTTTCAATGTTGTTACAATGTCACAGAACTGTTTGTTCATACATAATTATGAGGGCCATATTTTTAGTTTGTTTGTGTATACTTTGTATGCATGGCAGATGGATTTCGAAAACCCATTGTACTTGTGTTTGACAGTAATATTGCTGAGAACTGGAGAGTGTTTAAGCAAGAGTACGGCATTTTAATACAGGCTGCCTTTTCTGATAAAGATGACTATACAAAGGCATTTGTTCTGCTTAACTTAGCTGGGTCAGAAGCCATACAAAGGGAAGACTCATTTGTGTATGCATCTGCTATCTATACAGGAGAGGGGGAAAACCATATTGTTGTATAGGCTAATCAAGGGAGGACCCTGAGTGTTTAAAGCATAAATTTAGACAAACGTGTAACCCCCTGACAAATGTTACAATGGAAAGGCACTTATTTTACACAAGGGAACAAGAGCCTGGTGAAACTTTTGCAGCGTATATAACTGACCTGAGAAATAAGGCTAGAACGTGCAGATTTGGTGACTTGAGGCATGAGCTGATAAAAGACAGACGTGTATGGCATAAAAAATGATGCTGTGAGAAAGATTTTGCATCATGACAGTAATTTAACTTTGAATAAGGCCATTGAGATTTGTCAGATATATGAGTTCACAGAAAATCACACAAGTATGCTTACAAATGAGACTAGGTCTAGAAGGCACACTGATAAAGCTCATGTTGATAGTATGCAGCACCTTATTAAAAGAAACAGGCCCAAGCACATGGCAGCTGTAACCCCTGCATCACTCACTGATAAACTCCAGAACTTTCTATCAAATTCCAGAGTTCTCACAGTCTCATTGTCAACTGTCGTAATTGTGGAGGAAGTCATGAATCTAAAAGGGAAAAGGCTTTAGCTTTTGTTCAGCAGTGCCATAAATGCAATAAATGGAATCACTTCAAAAAATGTTGTAAATCAAAAGGCCCATTTTTTTATTAAAAAGGAACATTTTAAGAAATGAGTCGATCAGTTAGACAGCGGCAACTCCACTCTTTATGGTGACGGTGTGTCAGTGCTTCATGAAACAGTTAATGCAGTAGATTTAAGGGCAAAGAATAAGGTATTTTGTACTCAGGGTTGCCAGATTTCCAGCACCCCAGGTAGGGACAAAAAAGAAGAAGAAGGTCTGTCACGGCAAGTGAAGACCAAAAAAGGTCTTTACATTAAAGAAGTTAGCTCACTCAGTAGCTCTGCAACCTATTTACATTTTACTATGAACGCCCCTCTGTGAGATTGGCCACCATATTGTGGTACATAAGAGCAAATTTGTAACTAGAGTTCAATTTATGCATACTAAAACTCTGCAGCATGAACTAGGTTGCTTAGGAGGGATGGGACTGGGAGTGACAGTGAAGCTTGACTGAAAGCACCAGCCCTGACAACGTATACCACTTAAGAAATTATATCACGCCTTCCCAATTCAGGAAAGACTTAGAAGATGCCCTCATAAAGGAAGCACAACACCACTACTACTTACTATGCATTTTCAAATGCATTAGAATCGCGAATAACATGTTCACATTCCTTTTATCTGTCATGATTACAGAATACCACCATACTGCCTGTTGGTGTACTCACTTATTTGTATTATCTTTACCTCCTTTGTACTCCATAGCATTTTCTCGTTTGTTGCATATGTATGTACAAGTTTACCTTTTGCAATTGTTTGCATTCTATTATGGCTTGGACCTGAAATAAATCCTCTGCGATCACTCTTTACCTGTCCACTGTTCCTGATTTAGGCTCAGAATTTAGCTCTGTCCCTCTTTATCTGTGGTGACTTAGAGTCAATAAAACAGAATAGTTACTGATTTTACATTGCTTTCGATTAACTTTAGAAACTATGTTCACTTATTCTATCAAAATAAACTGGAGCAACTGTAGTCAAACTAATACCAAAGCCAATCAACCTTGAATGGCTTCCTCAGAGAAACATATTTTTCATTTAAAATCACAAAACTATTTATCACTTCCTGATCTTACAGCTATTCATGACCAGTATGTACTAATTCAACAACAAATGTCAATCGTTCCTTTGAAGGACCATTTTAAAAAAAGTACATTTTCAACGAACCAATTTTTTAAAAAAACATTATTTCTTTTCTAAAAAAGTCCGTTTTTTGTATTTCTATATATATACACACATCAAAGGGGAAGGAAAACCTTCAAAACCCAGACTAAACTGAAGTAAAAACGAACTTCTCTCTAACTAGTGCCTTAAATACATATCATGCAGACATTCCTAACTTGTAAAACAATCAGCCACAATGGCTTAAAAGAATACCTTTTAGGTTTTTAAAAGTTACATAAATCCCATAACCTGATTCCTGTTGTTAAGGGATTTTTTTATTATTTATTAAGCATTTCCACCCACATATTCATTAATCCACTATATTCCATAGTACTCAATAAAATATGTGGTGGTCCAAACAGTATGTAAGTAACTAACCAATGTAACCATCTAAATGAAACCATGTCTTTTTTGCCCCCCTAAAGGTTCCACTATCTTAAATTATCAATCCAATAAAAAGTAATATAAAAATTATATATGTAAAATAATAATATATGTAAAATAGTATATTGTGTACCAAAGATGGTAGGACATAATCTATGGTAGGTGTACATAACCCATTCGTGTACCCACCTTTTCAGGGTAATCTTACTGTGGTTCAATGGATGTCTTAAAGTAAACAAATAATATCCAAAAGCCATTTCACTGTAAACCATACACCAATTTCATTTTCTGAGGTAACTTTTTAGTTTCAACAGACAAGAGATATTACAATTCTCATTTAAACCAGGGAAATTGAATGCATTTAATTTAATTTGCCATTCCAATTCCCTGGTTTCTAGTCTAATCGATGTAGGCCCTCCTCTACTATTCTGTGGAATGTGGTCTATAGCTGTGAAATAAAATTTGTGTCCAACATGTTGGTCAACATGCTTAGCTAGAGCATTTTCGATGTTGTGATATGCTGGTAAATCCTCTCTAAATTTTCTGTCGGTTTTACCAACATAAAGGTAGACAATGGACCTAGTTTCACAATTTATCCTATGTCCAATATTGTACTTTCTTCCATTGATGAAAAATGAGCTACCTGTTTTCACACAACTACACCAATTACACCGTCCGCAGGTGAATGTACCCTTTTGTCTGGAAAAGGAGTCATCGTTTGCATTGCTTTCAAGCAGAGCTTTTAAATTCTTCCCTTTTCTATATACAATAAGGGGTTTTGTTCCTAACTTTTCTAGTAATAATCTATTATTAGCGATAAAGGACCAATTTTTTTGAATGATGGAATTTATTTTCATAAAGTCCATACTATATGTTGTGATGAAGCTACAAGAGTAATTAACTGCTTCATCACTAATGGGAGTTGGAGAGGGTCGCAAGTCCGTGTTTCCTGCTTCAGGAACATGTACAGGTACCTCACTATCTTCTCTAATATGAATTTTTAACAGTGCTGTGTAGAACCCATTCTCTCGCTTGTTCTTCACTTCCACTATCAACTCATTGATGAGCCCTTCAGGGTAGTCTCTGTTTTTAAACATGTCATAGAGATGTTGACATTCACTGTTGAAACTCTCCTCAGTGGTACACATCTTCACAGCTCTAATCAACTGTCCCTTAATAATAGAACGTTTTTGTTTGTATGGATGTTGGCTAGAGTAGTGAAGAAATGAATTACAATAAGTAATTTTTCTGTGTATTGAAGAGTTTAAAGACCCCTTTTCCGGGTACTTATCTAGTTGGACATCTAAATAATCTATACTAAGTGTGGAAAACTTGTGTGTGAATTTAAAGAATACAGTTGTATTGTTCATGTATGTCACTAGTTCCTCCGCATCTTGTTCTGACCCCTTGAAAATCATAAAGATGTCATCCAGGAATCTGGTGTAGTAGACTACCTGGTTGATATACATGGGGTGTTCAAAAATGAATTTTTTCTCCCAGTATGCTACGAATGTGTTAGCTACTGATGAACCCATGGCTATGCCTTGTGTTTGTAGGAAGTATTTTTTGTCAAAAGTAAAAAAGTTAGATGTTAATATAATATCTAACAACTCCGTTACTATATCAACCTCATTTTCAAGGGCTCCTAGGTCCTTCAAAAGGCTTCCTATCCACTCAGTGGCTTCCAAATGGGGTATAGATGTATACATATCTACTACATCTATAGTAAGAAAGTTACACCTTGGATCTATCTGAAGTCTATTGATGTCAGAAAGGAAGGCCCAGGAGTCTTTACAGATGTGTGGAATTGTTTTTATGTACTTAGACAAAATTTTGTCTACAAGGCATGCACATGGGTAAGTCATAGACGATCTAGCATCTATGAGTGCTCTCATGGGTGGGTTGTTAAGATCTTTGTGAATCTTCGGAATTCCGAAGATAACAGGGGTCCTTGGTGTAGTTATGTCTATATATTGGTAGGTGTCATTATCAATTTTTCCTGCCAAAAATAGATCACGGAAGTATCCCCTGTTCCTGGAATAAGCCGTATTCATCTCATTTATGGAGGCCGTAATATAGGCTGGACTCTCCAAGATGTTAACCATTTTCTGAATATAATCTACTTTGTCCAGGATTACCAACCCACAATGGGTACACGAATGGGTTATGTACACCTACCATAGATTATGTCCTACCATCTTTGGTACACAATATACTATTTTACATATATTATTATTTTACATATATAATTTTTATATTACTTTTTATCGGATTGATAATTTAAGATAGTGTAACCTTTAGGGGGGCAAAAAAGACATGGTTTCATTTAGATGGTTACATTGGTTAGTTACTTACATATTGTTTGGACCACCACATATTTTATTGAGTACTATGGAATATAGTGGATTAATGAATATGTGGGTGGAAATGCTTAATAAATAATAAAAAACAACAGGAATCAGGTTATGGGATTTATGTAACTTTTAAAAACCTAAAAGGTATTCTTTTAAGCCATTGTGGCTGATTGTTTTACAAGTTAGGAATGTCTGCATGATATGTATTTAAGGCACTAGTAGAGAGAAGTTCGTTTTTACTTCAGTTTAGTCTGGATGTGTGTATATATATAGAAATACAAAAACGGACTTTTTAGAAAAGAAATAATGTTTTATTGACATTTGTTGTTGAATTAGTACATACTGGTCATGACTCCTTTAAGTACTATAGCAAAATAGCTGTAAGATCAGGAAGTTTGCTAGCACAGTGCATAAATAGTTTTGTGATTTTAAATGAAAAAATATGTTTCTCTGAGGAAGCCATTCAAGGTTGATGCATTTGTGGATTTGGAGCCGTGTTTTGGTATTCTATCAAAATACCTCAAGTTAGCACATGCAATATTTTAAAAGTGACGATTGTTTTGGATTTGTCGTTTAATGCATTGCAGTTCCGCATTCAACACAAGTAGCGCGATTTTTTGATTGCTTTGATAGCTGGCATAGATTACAATCAAAATGGCAACCCTGTTTGTACTATTCAGATAAATGGCAAACCCATAGAGCTCAAAGTTGATACAGGTTCCAAGTGCAATGTTGTGTCAGCAGAAACATTTGCTAGCGTGTGTAAAGGTGAAGGGCTTGATTTGGCAAGGTGTGCGAAACTTGTTGCTTATGAAGGTTAAGAAATTCAAACCGAAGGCTCAGTAGTGCTTTCATGTTACTCTGCTGGGAGATGATACAACTTGTTATTTTATGTGGTCAAGAGGCATGCTCAGTCATTATTAAGGCTCAGAAACAGTTTGAAAATGGGACTTATTTCTTTTAATAAGGAAGTCCATCATGTTAGCTTAGACCACTACTCTAATTTTGCCCAGTACATTTTTTCTACCTATGGTGATCTTTTCCATGACAAACTAGGCAAGCTTTCAGTTGTGTACTCCATGAAATTAGACCCAGAGGTCAGTCCAGTTATCAGGCCAGCACATAAAGTTCCAGTAGCCATGCAGGACAGAGTCAAAGCCAAGTTAGATAAAATGGTGTGACAATTTTTTGTAGCATTTCCTGATAGCTATGAGATATTTTTTTACAAGCTTTACTAGATTTGGACATCCTTGGATACAAAACAGACATTGGGAGGAATAGTATTGGATGTATTGCCTTTAACTGTTGAAGGTGAGTGTGTAAAGAACATTTTGCATTGGAATGTAAGAACCCTTGAAAATGTTCTTAAGAGGAAAAAATAATTAGTCATAGAAAAAGTGTAAATTCGAAACAGCAGAAATTAAGAAGTTTGTGTACACAATAAAGAGGCAGAAAGATGGCTAGGTATTTGCAAACTGTGCAACAGTGTATACTCATACATTCCTGAAGTGGCTGCTGATAAGATAACCCATTAGACTGGAGGCTAAGTGAATTGTATAAAAATATAGAACAACTGTATGCAATGTGCACGTGCCTAATCAAGATAATTAAAGCTTTTTTACAGAACAAAATTAAACTTTATTGCATCATAATATCAACAACAACATTCAATAACCATACAAAATAATCTGCATTCTTCTTTGAGCTAAAAACAGATAGAAACAACAGAAAACATAGCTCAACAAAGCACATTATTTCAACAAGAATAAAAATTATAGCAAACATAATCATATTAAGTCCCAAAAATGATACAACGCAGTCCATATAACTCCAATCCTTGAACTTTCCTCTGAATCAATACTTATGTAAGTAATCAATCACTTCCTTGCTCCAATCCACATCATATTTATTCTAAAATCTTAAGACAGTGGATACCCCTGGGATTCCACTCATGTCCCTGCAGGACAAGGACATTGGGTGCTGATTTGTTTAAACATGGGCTAAACTCTTGGCTAGGCTTATAAGGGCCTCAGGGCCAATAGCCCAGTAACCTCCTATGATCCTATGAACAATTATAATGACAATTCAGAGGTTTCTAGGAATCTTCCCCTTACCCTTTGAGGCAACCAACAAGGAAAAAAAAACAGTCATTAATATCCAGTGAGGTGACTTGTGATATCCAAAAAAGAGAGTGACACATATTATGCCATACAGGTATAATGGAAGGGCACGACCAGATCATATGGGAACAATCCACCTCACTACAATTATATCACCAATATGAAGCTTATGATAAATTTGTCCTTTATTATAACCTAAAAGGAGAGTGCTTCTAAGAATGAAACTTTTCTAATAAGTAAAACATTTTATGTATGTTCAACTAGGATGATGACATCCCCTAAAAACCTCTAAATAATCCTCTCCTGTTAGTTTTACTTGAAGCCATGACCTGCAGGAGTCATTAAAATTTGCAAAACAACTGACAGAGGAGTGGACAAACCATTTGTAAAGTTCTGTCATTTTCAATTAACAAGACAGAGAAGATGGTAGGCCCACAAAATAATTTTATACTGATGGGTACCTTCTTCCCCTACTCCCAGGCCCTTATCCATTGAGTTCACAAAGGAGGGGGAGAAGATCTGTAAATATTGGCACCAAAAGAAGTTACCCTTGCTATTCAGTTGAACAAAACTCTTTTTCCTAAACCTGCTTAACAGATATGATGTTGGCCTTAATCCAGTAATTCCAAGATAAAGTCTTACTGTCTATAAGAAATATCTTTTTAAACCAAATTATTCTCTACTTTAGTAGATCCAAATCTGGAATATGGGGAGAACAAACTGAGAACTGCTATTTCTCCAGACCACCTGGGTGCCAAATTCTGACTGAATCCTTAATGCTAGGTAACAAAGAGAAAAAAAAAAACATGATATTTAGCTCTTCCAGATCTAAATTGGTCTGGGGTAATTCTGGCCTTCAAAATGTGCCATCCAAGACGCATCCTAGCATAGAATCCAAATCGGGGACCCAAAAACCTCCCTCAACTTGTATTTGTTAACCCTTGGAGGTGATTTCATTTATTTTCATAGCCACAGGTTTGATAAAGATAATTTATTTTGCACAACAAAGAGTTTTGACCCATTTCTCTTGAATCTGAATGTATTGTAAAGCATGATATTTCTCCTGACATTGTTTTATATTGTTTTATATTTTCCTTCAAAACAGAATCAGTGTACTCACCCCTTTTATATAAATATTCTTCCCATTTGATTTGTTTTTCTGAATGAGTCAGATTAACAGGTACTTCCCTTTGTTAGCTTTATAAATAATCAGATAATGCTTTATCTAATTTTTGTAACTTTACCAGTGACTTGTAATTAGTACCTCTTGATTATGTTTACCCTAATGCCTAGCAATCCATTTGCCCAGGTCATTGGCTTATTTCTGATCCTTTGAATAATTAGATCAAAATATCAGGAAGTGCCTCCCCTGTTAGCACAAAAATAAAGCCATCTAATAATGCAAGATTATGGTCAGAAAGAGGTCCAGGGTAATAACTAATTTGCATGCCATTGCCAATAATAGATCTATGGAGGAGCCAGAAAACAATTCTACTTGCAATACTACCCTGCATTCTGAAAAAAAAAAGAATAATCTCTTCAGGTTGGATGATTAACCCTCCATATGTCAATCAAATCCTGATCAAGTATAAACTGATGCAAACAGTTGCAGACCTTGAGCAACTTAAGCTTCCCAAAGGGAATTTTATCTAGTATGGGGTCTGCAACAATACTGAAATCAACCCCCCCCCCGATGACTTTAGTTTGTGAGTCTCAAAACATGGACAACATATTCAAAAATCTTTGTAAAAACAAACTCTGTCCATATTAGGCCCATAACAAGTTAACCGAGATTAAAGAAACACCAGCATCTTTAACCTGTAAAATTATCCACCTACCCACTTGTTATTTAAATTATGACACAGATAGCCATCTTAACTGTTTGAGAACTAGGATCACAACCCATCTTTTATCAGATGTACATTGATTAGCCCACCTCCACCCAGGCCAAAGTTGGAGAAAAACATCAATATTTGTACTTTTAAGTTCAGTGACCTTTCAAAAAATGACTTTCGCATGTAACCTTTTAAATTTGCTGAGAACAGTTCACCTTTTATTTGAGGTTCCCAAGCCTCTTACATTCTAAGTGATAAAAAACAGCCTAATCCATGTAACCACGATTACCAATTTTTGGATATAGCTTCATTCTTTCTTTCTTTATTGGTGATCAATAGACAAACAACAGCAGCAACAGTAACAACAAAAAAAAACACTTAGCAATTAACTGTACCTGGGTTATCATTACATAGTAGAACTATTATCACCCTTTTCCCATATCTTCATCTAAAAGGACAAAAAAAGTATTCCTATTGCACAAAAAGTCAAAATTTATAGATAAACATTGTTAAGGACTTCATGTGTTTATACACAGTCCAGAGTAGAAAATAAGGTAAAAGTCACTTATCTGATTATAAATCCATGTACAGAACTAGGAGTCCCTTGACCATTTTAAAGAGGTCATGGATTACACAGAAGATGGGAAGACATTTTTTTTTTCTCAGTCAGTGAAATTTCCTCATCAGTGAGGTTTAAGGCAGAAAATACACCTCCTAGATTCATTTCCCTCTCGTCTTAAGGAGCATACTGATTTTGTGAACTTGTGACCCATTTGAAACATTCAAGTCAAAAGAAACTTTGAGCAGTTTACTTGCCTTTCCACTCACTTTTTTTTACTAAGGGGTGATTTGATGGGGATGTAACCAGAGCTCTGTCCCTCTCTTTATTTTCAATCATCACTACATTGCTATAAGAAACTTTAGGATGTGATGACCTCTCCATACTCAAGTCATGGATAAAAAATAAACTGTTGACTACTGCTCTGACTTCAACTGGCAGACAGAATGCATGCAACTGACCCTGAACGTAAATACATAAGTGTGCTGGAAAACATAACTGCACTAATACCCTTCTCTCAATACTTTTTCAACATAGGAAGAACATATGCCTTTGTTTTTAAATTCAGGGTTGTTGATTAGTGTGGGGCAACTCTGACTTTATTGTCTTGTTAATAATGTAACCCCCCCATTTCCCTGCACTTGTGGAGAATCATCTCCCTATCATTATAGTCTAGGAAACATAAAATTAACTATCTGGGAAAATTGGAGAGCTTAACTGGAGGTGCATTTTGGTATACACATTTTATAGTCAAAGAAGATTTACTTCTCAAACATCCTTTAATTAAATTTGTAATAAACATTACTGGGTTTTCACCTTCCACACCTTCAGGTATTCCAATCCTTTCTTGCTCTATTTTCAGTATCATCAATCTTTTTTTCAAACTGATGGTAAAGAGACTGTAGCATGTTTAAATCAGAAGAATGACCCACCCCGTACCTGCTAACAAACTGGCTTATTTTGGTGACCTTTTGGTGGAGGTCTTTTAGGTTGGACATCTTGAAGAATCATTTGAGTTATGAAAGTAAGCATTCCCATACTTAAATGAAATCCTTTCGTGTTATTATCTGGCAAGTCCATTCTGTTCAACATTTGGAAAATAACAAAAGATTTCTGCACAGATCTAGCGAAGCACAGCAGTTAAATGTAAAGCATGCCAAGAGAATCTGATTTATTTTGAAAAATTAACTGCCAATGCATGCAATATATAAAAGTAAATAGGGGTGAGGCAAGGTACAGTTGTAAAATGGCTTTTGTCTGTGTGGGTAGGACAGCAACACATTCTTTAGCTGCTTATTATTGTGTGCCCCCAGTAACTGAGAATTTTATGTATATAAAATTCATCCTTAGAAGTGATAGGTGCAGATATTAACCTAGACGTCAACCATCAGAATGGAGAGGGAAATAAAAAGCAGCTTCATGTGAAACTGTGCAAAGAGATGCAAAGCATATGTGCATTATGTACAAATTATGAGGGCCCTTGTTGAAAGTCAGGGGTCTATAAATAACTGTAGTCCTCAGAATGTACATATTGTTACATGTGAATGATGGAACATGCACTAAACATAGGATTGTAGTATTTTGGAGAATTCCCTCAACTCTGTGGTTGTGGAAATACATGTTTTCTTATGCCATGGGCTGCTTTTTCTCACTGAATATAGAACTGTTTATTCTGGATAGTATTTATGACTTTTAGTTTAATTCAGTTATTTTTAAATGCTGACAAAAATGTATATACCCATGCAGAGATTTCATGCCTACTTTCCCGTTCTCTCTCTGTACCATCAGGAGCTATAGAACAGACAATATTAAGAAGTTCCTGTATTAGGTACCAAGTACTTGTTAAGATTAAGAATGCTGGCCTCAAAAGAACAGATCCATCAAGTTACTAAGATAACATATTTGGAAATCATTTTGCTAAAGATTATATAATTAGAGAGGCCTAGGTGGAATTGGATGGTGATTCATAATCATAAATCTTGAACATTGCACTATAGTGAGTTCCTGTCATTACCTTTAACAGGCAGTAGGCACACTGATGCTCCAGAAATTCTCCCTGCTTTGCACCCAGCAGTATTCAGGTTACTTTTGTCTTCTGCATGATTTATGAGCCACAGACTGGTGATTATTGTAAATGAAAATTTCTTCTCCATATATTCATCAACATTCATATCTAACAGACTTAGATTCTTGATAAGTGGCAGGAATAACCTACCTGTTCATGTCGAGCTTTTCTCTGAATGGTAACTGGTATTGCAAACTTCATGTGTATATTATGAAAACCAATGAACTGTTTCTTAAGACAAATAAATGACATTTCTGTTGAGTCAGGACTGCAGCCAGTAGCTGAACGAATGAAAATGCAGGCACTCCAAGGTCCAGATGAATCTAGTAATAATGGGGGTGAAAACAAGGCCCGCACAGACTTTAGTGAAGTTTGGCTCTGGCGGCTGGAGAAGATTGGGTAAGCACTTATTTCTTTATCTTAGTAGCAGACTGTTATGCAATTTCTTTTGGAAAAAAAACATTTTTTGTCTAAGAAAGCATTTTTCATACCACTGTTTTCATGGCAGATTCCTCACTCAGAATATATATTACTATAAACTGATGAATGTTTAGAGGAGTTTAAAAACAGCTGGCAGAGAAGGAATGAAGATGTCCATTTAACTACAAATTGTTTAAGTATTACATATGTTAAATGAGAAACCATGCGGTGCCTTCTATACAGAGTTTGCATCACTTCCTTGTATCCACATGTCGTTTTACCCCAGTGTTTTCACATCACAAAGATCTGAATGGGTCATTTGACACCCTTTCAAACTGCATGTCAGTGTGTATACCATGTGGCAGTGGGAGTATATACATCCTGTGGCAGGCTGACACCTATTTCAGGAATAGTAGCAAGCTAGACTCTGGTTGCCTGCAAACCTGAATTGGGTTAAACAGATCATCATCATCATCATCAGCTCCCTTTTCCCATTTTTTCTACATGGGGTTGGGGTATCATGTTAACTGTCACCAAATCTCTTGATTCAATGCTACACTCCTGCCTTCTTCAACACTCATGCCTGACTGTCACAGATCTTCTTTCACAAAATCCATTTACCTCTTTGCTGGATGTCCTCACTTCCTCTTACCTTCTTCCTGTCTGTCCCAAATCTTCCTCACCAGATTGTTTTCTGCTTTTCTGCATATGTATCCAAACCACCGTAATCTGTTCTATTTGATCTTTTCTGCAATTGGAGCTACTTTGGCTTCTGCTCTTATGTCCTCATTTCTTCATCTGTCCCACAGTGTACATCCTACCACCCTTCTCAGGCACTTCATTTCCATCACCTCTAGCTTCTTCAACTGTTCTGCTTTTACTGCCCATGTTTCTGTAACATTAAGTAGTACTGGTTGCACCACTGTCTTATACACCTTGCTTTTCAGTTTCTTTGGCATTCCTCTGTCATAGACTACACCTGAGACACCATGCCATTGGCTGCAGCCCCTCTGATTCTAGCTTTGACCTTTTTATTCAGAGTTTCCTTCCCCTCAGCCACCCCTCCCAGGTACTTGAAGGTGTTTACCTGTTCCTCTATCTTCCCTTTTATCCCTATCAGCTTTTTCTAATTTCCCCAATCTGCTGCAATTACCACTGTCTTATCTGTGCTTAGTTTCATCCCATGTGCCTTTGGTTTTGCATTCCATTCCTCCATCATTTGCTGAAGTTCTTGCTCAGAGTCTGCCTGTACTGCCACATTATCTGCATACAGCAACTTTGTTGATCTTTCTCCTCTGACCTGTTTGCTAATGTAGCCCATCACCAGTATGAACAACAGTGGGCTCAGAGCCGATCCCTAATGTACACCCACTCCCACTGGGAACCCCTCTGTGAGGATGAACATTGTTTGTACTTGAGTCAATGGGTCATTGTACATAGCCTGCACTAATTCTACCAATGTTTCTGAGACATCAAACCACCCCAGTACTGCCCAGATCAGCTTTCTTGGGACCTTGTCATATGCTTTCTCCAAGTCTAGAAATGCCCAGCTGGACTCTCTTCTCATCTCTAACTTCTTCTCAAGTATCTGTCTCACTGCAAACTTTGGGTCAATTATGCTGCACTATGATCTGAATCCGAACTGCTCATTTCCCATCTTACATTCTACTACTTTGTGTATCCGTTTATCAGTCACCCTGTCCAGAACTTTCATGCAATGTGATAGGAGTTTGATGCCTCTGTACTGCCCACAGTTGTGGATGCCTCCTTTGTTCTTGTACACTGGCATCAGTATGCTTATTCTTCAGTCATCTGGAATATGCCTTTCTCTCCACACTGCTATGAGTACCCTCAGGAGATTTCTCTCCTGTCTCACCCATCATCTTTATCATATCTGCTGTAACCTCATCTGAGCCTGTTGCTTTCCCTGACTTCATTTTCCTTAGTGCTGTTCTTACTTCTTCTAGGGTGGGCTCCTCTTCTTCTCTCGTCATTAGCTGTTTCTGGGCCAGTACAACTTCTATGGGGTTTTCTTCATTCAGAAGCTGTTGGAAATAGTCCTATCTGCTTTTGATGTCCTGTGGACTGGTGAGTAGGTTTTTGCTGGCATCCCTTATGAAGAGTGTCTGACTATTTTCTTTATCTTTCTGTCTTTGCCTTGCCACCTGATATAGTTTCTTTGTGCCACCTACTGAGTCACTTTCCAGAAGTTGGTAGAGTGTCTCCAATGCCCTAATCTTTGCTATTGCAACTTCTTTCTTAGCTTATTTGTTAGTCAACCAGTATTCCTTCCTAACCTGGTCGGTCTTTTCTATCTCCCATTTTTTCCTACACTCCTGAAACCTGCAATATTTGAAAATAGCAAAATCTATAATTCATCTATTTGTGACTGTATTAATGCAATCTCTTCAATGTCAAGCCCCTAAATATTTAATTACCATTTGAATCTCCCCAATGCCAACTCCCACAATGTTCAAATCCTGGAATGTTTTAACACTGATTGGCTCGGCTACAAGGCTGCAGTTGTTCTAAACTATTTTTGTTTTTTATCCATGCAGGGTGTTTCTTTTTCCTTTGTAATTGTCCAACCATGTAGTTAATAAAAATAAGGGAGAATAGAGAGGTACAATAATGCCACCTTCATCTTTGGTTGGTTTGATTTCAAAGAGACTGACTTGCACTGCCATTATAAGTTAAATGATTAATTGTAAATTCAGTCCTCAGAACTCTGGAAATTTATGTGTGATTGCAGGAAATATATACTGCCTGAATCTACTGAATCTTAGAGAATTCCCTTTTCTCAGAGGTAAAGAGATCTCACTATTAGTGTAAACATCAGCAGTGTGGAAGGTGTAGGGGAACTTGTCCACCAAAAAAAAGATTTAATGTGTAGCAGCAACTTTTACATTTTAATGTTATTTCTCATGACTTACATTCATATTTCTACAGTTTCAGAACTTTCACTTCCAAGTCTTGAACTTTTAATAGGGTATCATAGACTCATACAAACCTCAAGGCTACTGGGTCTTGTGACAGTATATCCTTGGCAGTTTGTACCCTAGACTGTACCTTCCCCTCTCAAAGGGGACTAGGCCAGACATGATTGGGATTTGGAATTTTACAGGCCCTGTTTGAAGTAAAATAGTGTACCACACTGATTTATCTGTAAGGAGAGTGTATTCCAGAGATGAGAGGGGAGCTGTGCAATGAATTAATCTCTCAACCTTGTTTTTGTTGATCTGCTGAAGCAGTGTTAGATCCCTTGCTCTGGAATTTGTGGGACTGGTTGATTTGCAAAGGTACAAGAGATCCCAGAATTGAATCCCTGATTGCTCGGAAAGCAAGCCATAGGTTTCCTCTGAGGTGACTATAAGACACAGGAAAGAGGGACAGTGCTTCTAATTTTTGCTGATAGCTTAGGGATTTTAAGCCTTTAATTCTTCTTTTTGTTAGGAACCTCTGGGGTCTTTTCATCTGTTTAATAAATCTGTTGAGGTACATCTTGAAAGGAGCACAGTATTCTATAACTGGAATGATGAATGTTGAATGCAAGGGTACAATAACATCTTAACAGATGATATTCTCTTAGTGATTTGCTGTGTCTGATAAAAGGATTTCTTAACAACCATTGCTACATGGTAATCAAAGGAAAGGGAATTATCATAGGTTCATAGGTGTGTACTAGGCTAATAGCCCTGGGGCCTTTGCAAACCTAGCCATAGGATTACCCTGGCATAGTGCTACCTGGCCTTAGTTCCCAGTGCGCCTGTCGAGTAGAGCCACTGGAGTTCTCTCCGGGGTGAATTTTCTGTTTTCCATCCACTCATCAAGATTTCTTTTGAAGAGGGTCAGCGAGGTGCTCTGCTTGACATGTATGGGAAGTCTATTCCATAGCATGAGCAGTCTCTGGGTTATGAACCTGCCCCTCCAGCATGTTCTGTTAATTGTGGTAATGAGGTTGAGGTCTCTGGAGCATGTGGTGTGGAGGGATTGGGATTTCTTTAGATGTAACATTTCTAACAGAGCTGGGCCAGAGATGGCTTTGTAAGTCAAGCAGAGACCAGCTCTAAGTAGGTGATATGCGACAGAGAATAGTTGGAGTTTTTTGAGTCTGTCCATATAGGACAAGTGTTTAAGGCCTAGGATCCTCTTTGTGAGGTACTTTTGCAGCCTCTCCAGTTGTTGCAGGTGTCTAATGAGGTACATGCCAAAATGGGCATTGTACTCAATGTTTGGCATAATGAGGGAAGAGTAGAGGGAGACATTTACCTCTTTCTTCCTTCCTGGATGCAAACCCCTTAGTAATGATATGTGCCACATAGAAGGACATTCTGACCACAGTGGCAATGGGGTGATCAAAACAGAGGTTGTTGTCAACCTGTGTTTCCAGATCTCTTATAATGCCTTCTGTGTTCAGTGGACTACTATCAATATGGCAATTCATGGGAACTGGATTTTTCCCACAGGGGGATGACGACACATTTTTTTGGCATTGAGCTTAAGGCCATGGATCTGACACCAGTCATTGGGTCTCAGTGAGGCCATTCTGTAGATGTCAACATCACTTGGGGAGGTAATAATAGCTCCCAACTTGCAATTGTCTGCAAACGTTGTCAGCCAGAGTCCCTTCATGTTGGCCTGGACTTCAGAGAAGTAGATGCCAAACAGGATAGGAACCAGGACCGAACCCTGTGGGACTCCACTTATAACTAGTCAGCAGTCTGACTTGCAGTCAGCTACTTTCACACTGTGGATTCTGTCTGTGAGCCAGTTTGCAACCCACCTAGTGATATAGAGGTTGGTGCCTAGCTTAGTGAGTTTTTCTTTGATTCCTGAGTGGGGAATGGTATCAAAAGCCTTGGCCAGAATAAGGTAGTCTGTATGAACCACCTTGCCTTCATCCACAGCTCTGGTGACTGACTCGAAGTTGTGCAAGTTGAGCATGCATGATCTACCCTTCACAAAACCAAACTGTGTGGGATCCAGAGTTTGGAGATTCCCTGTATCCTTGTTTATTAGGTCCATGATGATGCATTCCATGGATATGCATATCAGACTTGTCAGGATAATGGGGCGATGGTTCCCAGGGTCTGTAGTCACTCATCCTTTGTGGAGAGGGATGACTGTAGTAGTGTGCCATTTGGTAGGGACACCCAAAGTATCTCTGATGCTTTATGTTGGGCTACCAGTCTGGAGGTGTGCACATCCTTTATAAATATGAAAACACCACCGCCTTTGGAGCTTCGGTCCAAGTTCTGGGGCCGAAAGGTGTGGAATGAGTTATAGCCTGGTAATTCAGAGGTGCTTTCTGCTGCCTTGAGCCAGGTCTCTGTTACAGCATAAATGTTGATGTTCTCCATTTTAAGGAGTGCTTTGAGCGAGTGCATTTTGAGATTTAGACTTCTAGCATTGAGCAGCATGACCCTCAGATTGCATTTGGTGGTAATTTGGTCTTTGGAACCCTGCCTAAAAAGGCACTATAGGGGTGGCAGGAGCCTTGGCCAGTATCTGGAAGCCCAGGGGTGACAAATGCAGGCCATCTCTGGCAAAGCATTGAGGTCTGTCAATCATGTCATCCCAGGCAGACAGATACTGGATCCCCTTAGAATGACACCAGAAACTTAGCCAATTGTTGAAATCAATCATTTTCTGCTTGTACTGTGGTATCATTCTGGGTGATGGTAGGATACTGCTCAGGACTAGGGTCATACCCATCTGGGCTACATAATCAGAGAGCTCCTCCATGTCTCTTTTCATGTAGCCCAGGGAGGTACATCTCAGGTCATTCACACCCACATGTACAATGACAGAGTCATATCTGTACCTGTTGTTGAGGGACCTGAGTGCTTGCATGCATTATGTGGCAGATCCTGGCACCTGACAGGCAGCTGACTTTTACTTTCTCCTTATTCAGCCTAGTGAGTGGAACATCAGTCTGCCTCACTATCGAGTCACCTATGACTAGTGTGTTGGGCATGCTGTTTTGCCTTAGGGGCTTTGGTTGAGTGGCACACTGTTTAGGAGAGTTATGTATCTTGTGATTAGTGTTGTGTTGTGGTGGTCGAGTGCGTTTCTGCCTTGGAGGTCTTTGCTGCTTGGGTAGGTTTTTATTGAGAGCCTCAGCAAATGTGAGTGTGTGGTTTGTGTTTTTATGTGAAGGCAGTGCTGGTGTGTGATCTGGAGGGCTATGTGTTCCATGTGGTGTGGTGCAAGTGTTGACCTTCTCCTCTTGACCAGCTATTCCGGTCTTGGCTGGAGAGTGTGTGGCTTCCAATTTGGATATATAAGTTCATCTCTTGCAAGTCTGTGTGTTGGGAGGTAAGAGGAGAGGGTTGTCGGTGTACATGAGGCATTTGCTACACTGCCTCAGGATACCCAAGTTCACCAGGTTAATAGGAGAAATCACAGGGAACTGACCTTTAGGCATGCCTGGAGGGGTGGGCATTGATAATAAGTACTGGATCTGTTTGCTTGTAGAATGTTTAGTGCTGGTAGCACTTTTGTGTGCTACAATAATTGCTACAAGAAGTCTGGTAAAGTGCTAGACTAATAAGCTAGTATAAGTGCAGGAGAGGAGGGAACTAGCAGATCTAAGGGAAACATTGAAGAGCAGACTTTGGCATCACTCAGAAGCTTACAAACATTCCTGGATACAGCAAGTCTGTATCTGGGCTGGACTAGTTACAGGAAACGTGGGAAACAAGTGCAAAACTGGGCTTCTAACCAGAAAGTTGAGAGAGATGTAAAAACTTGCCAAACACAGGTTTCCAGCTATCTAACTATAACTTTGTGTTTAAGAGGACTATTATCAATGTTGTTGCTAGCTGGAAAAACTGTCTGCCACATATAGCATTTTTTTTCATTTCTTAGCACTTAATGTAGGTCCATTTTCAATACACCAGGCTTTTACAAGTATAAGATTATTCTGGAAAGGTTCTGTATCAGAGTGGAGTTTGACAATAACTTCCAGTTTGCAGCCATTTGCAAACTTGGTTAGCCACAGCTCTTGGATTTTTAGTCTGTAGGTGTAAGCAAAAGAAGTACCATCACTGAGTCCTGTGGGACACCACTGGCCCCATCACTGAGTCCTGTGGGATACCACTGGCCACCTTTATATTGTCTGATGTTGGTCCCACTACCCTCACAATCTGGATTCTATATTTTATCCAATTTGTTATCCATCTTACCACATATGGATGTGTTTGTAATGCGCTTAGTTTATTAATTGTGCTAGCATGAGGGAACTGTGTCAAATGCCTTAGTTAAATCAAGGTAGGATATTTGTACAGTGTGACCTCTGTCATCAGCTTGTGTTATGCTTTAAATAAAAATTACCAGATTCTTTAGCCAAGATATATCTTTTAGAGAATCAAATTGGTATGGATCTATGTCGATGTGATTTTTAATGTCTGTGTTAAGCAAGTCTGTTATAATGCATTCCATGGCCTTACAAATTAGACTGGCCAGATTGATGGCCTGTAGATTCCAGGGTTGGTAGTAAGTCCTCCTTTATAGGGAAGTATTGGCAGTGCTCTCTGCCATGCTTCTGGGGCTGTGCCTGTAGCCCGGCTTGGGTTAAATAACTTATCAAGAGGGACTACTTGGGCATGTTTAGTACTATTTAGCAAACTGCCAGGAATGTTATTTGGTTGCACAGAAGAAGTGTTCTTTAACTTGGACAGCACTTTCAGCACATGTTCCTTGGTGATGATAAGTGCTTTGAAAGAAACAAGTACGTGTGCATAAAAGTATATGTGTGTTTTCATCTCAGTAGTGAAATTTGCACTGCATGAATCTGCTAGTATATCAGCAATACCCACTGCATCCTTCTAGGGTTTACAGTTTGCTTTGAGTGGTGTACATTGTTGTGCTTTTTATTAGTTTTTTTAGTATAACTAAAGAAGGATTTCTGATTTTTCCTTGCCAAACTCCTAACATTTCCTTGACTTGAGGGACTTTGGATCTGTTGTATACTCTACAGAGTTTTATTTTCATTTTATTGTAGATTTTATTGATTTTGCCTGACCATCAGGTTGGTTTGCTTTTAAATTTGCCATTATGTTTGGATCTTAATCAGAGTGACAATTCTATACATTTATACACGTGGGTATAAAACTCCTTTGTGAATTTAACTGTTGAGGTGATATCTAGAATAATGTTGTTATAAGTGAATTTTGAGACATCATCATAGAATATGAGATTTGGGTGTGTGGTGTCTTTGAATTCTGATATAATGGTTTCAGGGTGTTTTGATAGCTTGAAGGGAAAAGGGTATTAGTTTATGGTCAGACTTAATCAGAGAGGGAGTTTCTAACAGAGTTGTACATAACGACTCTACATTTATAAGCATCAGGACAAGAATATTTTGTTTTCTATTTGGGGTACAATAAATCTGGTTCATTGTAGTTTTATTTATTAGCTCTGAAAACATCTGTGCATTTCCTAAGTTGAAGTTATAGGTACTCCATTCAATTGGTGAGTGATAAAAGTATCCCAGAATGACGGAGTTCTTATTTTTGTGGAGATCATCCATGAAGTTTAAGAGCCTGACATGAACTCCTGGGGCTATGGAAGATGTCCTACTATAACAGAGGATAAACTGACAGTTGATTTTGTTTAGTGTGATTTTGACTTTGATAAGTTCCATTTGTGGGTCTCTGGGAATCGTCTAAAGGGGATATAGTCTCTGAGAAATGTGGGCATGCCACCAAAGTTACCATGGGGTCTGACTGCATGGTTGCTGTTAAACCTAGGTATGGAGGGAGTACGTTTTTGGGATATATACCATGTTTTAGTGAGTATACATATATGAATGCCCTCCAAATGCAGAAGTTCCTTAAGTTTGGTTAGCTTGATGTTTATACTTTTGGTTTTGAGCAGAGTCATCTTAATTGATCATGTTTTTATTTTGATGTGTTTAATATGTCGGAATGGTCATTAAATAAACTTTGCCTAAAACTAGGTACTTCTGGGACACCAAAGGCTTTATTTTTTATTTTATTTTACATTCGTTAACCGGGGGTGTCTGACTGAGCCGAAAAGGCCCTTTTTAGCAGAGGCCCGGGCAGAAAGGCTCCACATAGAAAAATTACAGATACATTTAGATATTTAGACATGATCAGTATACACACAAATTACAATAGACATGTTTTTACAGTGGTATGCAGCACATCAACAGTTACAGTGGAGAGAGCAAATAAGAAAATATTAATTTAAAAATAAAGGCAATTAATAGATTTGCGGTGTACAGCTGAAATTTGGAACATAGGTAGAATACATACATAGTACACAGGTACAGTACATACATTGTACATTAAAAAAACAAAACCAAATCAGGTCATTGACCCTCAAAACCAAATTTTTAAAAACACGAACACCGAAACCGTGCCAGAAACATAGTGTGGTCAAAGGTCAGATGGTGAGAGTGTCAAGGTTGACGAGCGGGGAAGTAGTTTTTAGGAATGAGATGTATAATTTAATAGGGATGTTTCTTGAAAGAGGTTATCCCCTCAAGTTATTATTTAAAATTAAAAAAGAGATGGTTAACAAAAGAAGATCTAGTTTTGCGCCTATTTTAACAGCTGGGGACGACTTCCAGTTTAGAAGAAAGGAAAATTTCAACTCAGATGTTATGGTTCTAGAATTTGGTGAAAGGTCACCTGAAATAATTAATATATTAAAAAGAAGTTGGAATTTATTTCTGAAAGTGGATATGGTTTCAGTAGTGGGTGCGAAACCTCAAATAACTTATAGTAGGGGTAAAAATATAAAAAATATATTAGAGAGACAAATTGATCACAATAGATATTTTTCAAATATGTCTAAATGTGGTAATTGGAAGAATTGTAAGTATATAAATAATGGGCCCTATGTTAGTATTAGAGGTTAGTGTATTTTTGTGAAATGTCCAGGGAAGTGTAATTGTAGTACCAAGAGGGTGGTGTATGTGGCAACTTGTCTTTCCTGCCCCAGTTTTTACATCGGAAAGACCTCCCCGGTGATTAAGGGACAGGATTAGTGAACATGTGAGGGCGATTAAAAACAAACACCCCCACAATGCCCTTTATTCTCATTCTATTAGGTGTGTCAGTTTTAACAAATTTATATTCTTTATCATTGATAGAATGGCTGAAAATGTATGGGGGGGGTGATTGGGAATCAGCATTGGAAGCCCGTGAGTCTGTGTGGAAATTACGGACCAATGCTACAACCCCCCCAGGTTTGAATGATTTTATTTCAATAAAGCCATTCCTGAAAATTAAACACAATAAAGTGTTTTAATAAGTAATATTACTATTACTATTTAGTGTGTCTAAGTGGTTAAATAATGACTAGGAGAATGTATTAGTGTATTTTATAGTTATCACTAATTCTAGTATTATTGTACTTCCTTCAAAGATTTAATGAATGAGGTTTTATGTGTAATGAAAACCTATTGGTTGTTAAAAAAATCGTTTTGTAATTTTAGTGTGTTTTTAAAGTGCTAATTACTTAATTGTCATTGGCTGTTGATTATTTGAATGAGTATTTAAAGTGGAGAATGTAATTGTACTAACAACTCTGAGGATGCCTTTGTTTTTTTTACCTTGGTGAAAGCGCTTAGTTGTTCGCATTTTGGAGCATTAAACTCATTGTGACTGGTACGGTTTCGGTGTTCGTGTTTTTAAAAATACATGGTACATTAGCCAGTGTTTGTGAGTAAGAGTGAAAACTATTATCAAGTACTCTAGGTTTAGTATGTGTACCTTATCCACTTTCACTAGCCTGGGGAGCAGTCATGGCACTGCCTACTTTGCTTGAGATGTTGCCTGATGGGGTTTTTAAAGAATTCTTTGGATGATGTGTTTTGTATGCTAGTGGGGAGACGGTTCCATTTTTCTTTAGCCAGTATACAGAAGCCATTGAATGAGAGGTGCAGACCATCCCTTGGAAGGCTAGAAAGACTGTCAGGAATTTCATTCCATTGTGACATATATTAGATGCCTCTAGAGTGACACCAATTATTTACCCACTTGTTGAAGCTGATTCTTGTTTCTTTGTGCTGAGATATCATTCATGGTGAAGGGAAATTTTTGTTTAGTATCAGGGTCTTGGATGCATGTGTGACATGCATATAGAGCTCAGATGTACCATTCTGCATCTCTCTTAATGTGTTTTTTTTTTTACCCAAGTCATTCATCCTTACATGCAGAATTACCATGTTGCAGTTATATCTGTGTGATGAAAGGGTTATAAGGGCTTTTGGGATGTCTAAGATCCTGGCACCTGAAAATAAATTCACTATCAGCATGTCTTTGTCCAGCCAATTTAGTGGGGAATCTGTGTGCTTTACTCTGGAGTCACCAATCAGAAAAACATTTTTGTTTGTGGAAATTCTAGTGTACTAGAATTAAGACCCTTTGCTTCACATTTACTATTTATTAAAGCTGCAATGTTATATAATGCAATGTTTGATTTTGATTTTTGCTTAGACTTAATCCTGGTGAGTCTAGAAGGCTTAGGTGTGGATTTGTTTATAGCATAAGCATCAGTATATAACATTATATTATGTATGAGGGTTGGCATGTGGTTAGTGAGATGCTCACAGCCTGAATGTTTTTTGTGAGACTAAGGCCTCCATACCTCATAAATATTTGCACCTCTCACAAACAATCAGTTATTTGTGTTTAGTAAGCGTTCACTCTCTGTGGGCATAAGCTAGTTGGTATATTATTTTCGGATACTTAATGATATGAAGCTGGCAACGAGAGACAAGTAAACCTGTTTTCCATTTGGTCCAGTGTGAAGTAAAACCTGATTTGATTACAGAAAGTTGCAAAGTTTAAACAAAGATTTCCATTCTTTTGAGATAGTTTCTGGCTAGCGGGTTGGGAGTTATGTATGAATGCCTGTTTAATATGTAACTCGGTCTGTGACAAACATGACTTATTATCCTTGAGTAACCATAGAGTTGAGCTTATTTGTAGCAATTGTGACCTAAGGTGTACAATGTACCAGTAGGGGGCGCTAAAGGTTACATTTCAGATACTACGTACTTACCTCTATGTATTATGCAGGTATGCACAGATATTGCACGTATATGTAGCAGCAGACTATTTACTGATAAGATTAGGCTGAGTTGGTTTTATTAACAAAATTATAACTGAAATTTCCAGCACATATGGAGTGCACTTTTTAACAGCTTTACACTAAGGGCAGCTCTATACAATATAAAATAAACAGGGAAAAAAACAATTAAAAACAGCCAAATCGTTGACTTATTAGTGCTTACCATTCACAGAAGTGCAGCAATTACACTCCTGCCACAAGAGTGACTACTACAAGCTCAGGGCGACTCACATAGCCTGTCAAACGTTGCTGTTTGCTGTAACATTGAAAAATCACTTACAAACATATCAAATAAATGCAGCAACACTGATTAATGCACTTAACAGCATGGGAACCACTTGATATGCAATGTGGACTGTAAAATGTCTTCAATTAATATCTGCAGCTTCAAATTCAGAGAAAACACACAGCGAAATTCATTAACAATTGTGAAGACTTTGCACGAAGCCTACATAACTTAAGCATATTAATGCAATGAGCATCAGCATGAGCTCATCTCTCTTACATGTTTATAAACACCTTTTCATGTCCAGCAGAAGTGTTGGTTGCCGTGAAATGGTGCAGCGAAGCTTGAGGACAGAATGTAATTTAAACTGCTTGCTTGTAGGGAAACCCATTATATGAGCATGCATGGACAGCTTATACAAAGTAAAGGTAAGCTGATTAAAAGAAGTAAGATGCATGGGAAGTTAAATAAGGAGAATGTACATCAAATGCAATGGGATTAGTGCAGAAATAAATAATAGGGGAGGGTAAACAGAGAAAATGTACTCAGATAATGCAGTCAAATGTGCATATGTCACAAAGAAACATTTTTAACAAAAATACTTTTATATTGCTGTAATAATAGTTAATCCTGTTCAAAATTCTTGACCTATGCCCATAAGTAAAAACGGACATGTAAAAAAGGAGTGTAACAACAGGGAGTAAATGTGATATAAATATTAATAACATGCTGAGCTGTGATAACAGCAAGGACAGTAGATACATTAGGGGCTATTTCCATAGAATGCATTTATTGAATATGATATGTATATACAGGAAAGCATGTGTGTTAACCGACAGTACTGCTGTATTCACTTCATCATGTCTAAGCAAGAAGAAATGAGCCCTACAGCTATTGTATAATGCATATCAGAAAGGGACATGTTTTTGCCATTTGTTGCCATTTGCAACCATAAAAAAGGGGGTATATTACCTTTAAACATGGATTAAACAACCATGTGTTGCATAGTCATGTAAAGCCAAAGCAGTAATATAATAACACTCAAAATAAACAAGGGACAAATGACAACACAGATCTGATGACACTTCATTAGTTCAAGGTCTCTTTTTGTAAACGGAGTGCACCTACTTATTATACTGGGCATGCTCACAGGAAACTACAGTGAACACTACCATAAAAGCATGTAGACAACACAAACACACAAGAAAGTGCCCTAACACATGCCCAGTCACACTTTATGATGACCTTGCAACCAGCTATACATTAAAAAGTGCTATATAAGCTCTCATGTCCTATAAAGCTCTACAGTGTGAAGAAAATAATTACAGTAATACATAAATGTTTGGATGATGACATACAATACAGAGCATTATTATTTGGGAAATAAGCAATGCCTATGAGGAATCAATGACATACTTCACATTTGCATCTTTCCAGACTTGAGAACATGCCAGGACAGATACCAGAATGTGTGTATCAACCATTGACACCATAGATATAGGCATAATGTTTGTGTCACAAAAAAGGGATTACAGCACTTTCTTATTGTAAGGGGCATACATCCTCTACCTTGGAGCATGAGGCCTTAAAAATGTGATCCTTGACTATGCCATAACTATTTTCTTTGCCTAAGCTACTACTGTCTGCCACAGTTATCTGACAGACAGATATTACCAGATTCAAACCTCTGCCTATCGTACTAGGCACTCTACAGAGTTGTGTGTTGGCTGTGTCTTCCACAAAAGATAACAATGAAGCTTTTCTCAAATAACTGAAATTAATGTGTGAAGTGAGAAATGACTTTTGATGAGCATTTGTACAATTTTAATTTGTGAGAATGATGACCTGGAGTTACTTATATTAATGTTTGCACAACTCTGAGCTGTCCAATATCATTGTTCCTTGGCAAAGAAAGCTTCTTATTCTGTTGTTTTGTATGTACACTGTCCTAGAATTGAACCACACTGTAGTTGTATAGAAATGCTGTACAAGTCAGTACTCAATGCATGTGCTATAGGAGTAACCTCACAGTGACATTTGCAGAACTACTGTTTCACTGCCATGGGATTACAAAATAATTTGGGTAATGTCTGTACATTCATATAATATTGCCCTTTGCTGGAATTAAACAGCAAGCTATGTAAGTCCACTGACTAACAAAATATGTATGAATCACATTGGCCACAGTGGAAGGCTTAACACATCTCTGAGACTCCAACTACGTGAAGTCATTACATCATATGATTGTGTTACAAACAATATGTATGAGATAAAAGGAATGGGAGGAACTTTTCCCACTGTAATTGTATACTTTGTAACTGCAGTGGAGGTCATTCATGCATAACAGTATCAGGATACTCAGTGCTTACAGCCAGTCAATGTGTGTTTTGAACACCTGACTGTGATGACAAAAGCTACATGATACTATGAATTGTTACTACAACTGTGAGATATTTGTGTCTATAAAGACATGACATCATGTTATTGCTGCAAGGTATATGTGTGCCTGTAATTTCTTTAAAAGACTGGTACTACATACAGGGCCGGCCTTAGCTGAAACGGTGCCCTAGGCGAAGTACTGCTCTGGTGCCCCTTAAGCTCCACCCACACCATACTTAAGGAACACCCCGATTTGAGCCACGCCCACAGATGGGCCACTCCCAACAAAGGCACTCCAATTCTTCATCCAGTTCCTCTTAAAGAGGGCCAGTGAGGATGAAGAACATGTTCTAGAGGCTATGAATTCTTGTGTCAAAAGATTGAGATACCACTGTAGTCCTCTCACATGCAGTGTCCTTGCAGTTAGTACTTAGTTTTGAAACAGAGAAAAGTCTGTCAACTAAGCCTCTCCTAAAGCAAGACTATCAAGAAAGATTTTGCATTTAGAATGATCCCTACAGTTGTCTAAAGAAAATTGAAAGACAGACCAAGATAGACAGGAAGCAGTTTGTTGAACAGCAAGGTAGAAGCATTGGAGGGAGATGGTCTGACTCCAACAAACACCCAACTAAACACAGAAGTGGTAAGAATCAAACGTGAATGTAAAAGAACATTGTGATGATTCACTTTTTTGAACCTTTTACAACAAAAACATTGTAGTTAATGTAGTATACACAAGCTTTAAATAAATCTAAACTTTGTTAAATATCAGCATGGCGATATAGAACAGGCTCACATCTTGATGCAGTTAATCCATTTGTCAAACAATACACAATCCTGCAACTCTGCATTCCTAAATCTTTATGCTTTACTTTAAACAATATAAGAATGGCAGTGTGTTTTATCTTTACTCTATTATAAAAGAACTGGAAAAAACCTTCAATGGGAGCATTTCTGCCTCAATCTTTTCAATTAAAAAAAGAATACATCATAATAACTGCAATACTGAGTGCCATAATGCTGAGAGTGAATGGACCAACAAAAACATATATAAATATTATGTATATATTTGTCTTTCTTTATATATCTGTATCTATATTACAAAGATATGCATCTGGAGCGGTTATCCCCAGACCTCTGCTGAAAATTGGCCTTGTTCCAAGTCTGACCATATATGTGCACAAATGTTAAATAAAATACAAAATTGCACTGCTATACACTATGCACCTCTATACACTATGCACGATCTACAACAAGCTCCCCAACAGGCAGTGTAGAAAATGCTGAAAAGGATTAACCGGTGATGAAAAATAAGGAAATTGGGAAGAAGTTAAAGTGAATGGCAGCTAAATATTTGGTATAGTGAATCAGGCCATAATGAATAGCTATTTACTGTAGCAGGTCACAATCAAATCCATATTTTATGAAGGGTGGCACTAGAGTAGGGTATTAAATGAGCTTAGTCATGACAAAAAAAACACTGCTAAAAAGGTAAGTTGTGGTCAGTTTATATATATAAACCAGCACATATAAAATACTCAATGTTAAATTACATTCCCATTCTACATCCAAATTACATTGTCATTCTACATTCAAATTACATCCCCATCCTACATTCAAATTACATTCCCATTCTACATACCTGTTTGCTGTGAGATACAATGAATATTCACTCAGAGTACTGCAAACTGAAAACAAATTCACCTATTTTATAAAGTCACACTGTCACACTACAAATATGACATCTTCTACTCCATTTTTACAAAGTTCACTACTGCACATTAAGTATCCAACATCACTCAGACCCACAGATACACAGCGCTATTCCTCTACAATGGCAAGACTGCCAAGTGTATTAAATTATTTTTTCATATGTCTTAATTGATAGGTATTTTTAACTTCAGCAGCATGTGATATACAAAACCTACCACCACTACCAAATACCTTTGCAGATAACTGCACTGATTAACTTTCATAGCCGGGCTGTGTATAAATATTGCACACTTAGTAAATATAGTACATGTGTACAGTATATTAAAAACAATTGTAACATCATTCTCAAAGCAGAGCAGAATCTCAACAGCTTGTTACAAAATTTCTGGGTGTTAGCAACTCAACAAAAACTAGAACTGGTGCAGCGTGAGAAAACAGACTCAAATCATAAGAATAAAAAAAAAACTATAACTGTTCTGTAACAGAAGTACAAGTTTGAATTCAAAATGCAGTTTAGGGAGAGTTAAGAAACTAAACTGACTGCATTCTTAAGTCATGATACCTCAGGAGCACACACAAGTTTTAATTTGTTCAAAATGCTAAAGTCACAAATGTTTTAATTTGTTCAAAATGCTGAAGTCCGTGATGCACGCAGCATGCTACATTATTATCTGGCTAGCTTAATTATCTTTTGGAAAAAATGAGATTTTCTGGACCCTAATAACATTTAAAACATCTGCAGAAAGTTGGTACCTGAACTTTTATTTTATTAATTCTTGTTACTACCTGGCAAAATTCACGAGGTACAGTTGTTGAGAAACATCCTCACTAAAGATTACCTCGTGGTCTTGCTAGGTAACAAAACTAATAAAAATAAGAGCAATTGCCAAGCCAACTGCCTCAACAGCATTTTAAACCAAAAATAAAAAAACACACTTTAAGTGCATGCATGCAGTTACAATCTGTTCGGCTCACTCACGTTCACATTCACATCTTTCATCATTCGTATAGATTACCCTTTCAGTCCCACACACTCATATCTTTTCTTGTTTCATGAATATCCACATATTTGGGATTTTTAATCCCACCGTTTTCATTTCGGATGAGGGGGCGAGGTGACATAGCTAACTGTTGCACAACTAGAAGTTATTTAAGACAGTTTTCAGCTTCAGTGCCATTACTAAAAAGTAATTTTCGTTTGCTGGTTAATCATTTTTCTGCTGAACTTGTACATTTATACTATTGAATTAATTTGAATATATATATTTTACTAGTACAGTTTTTCCTCCAACTTGAAATACCAGATTCCAGTTAACAGATGGCCTTCATGTACTGACTTTAACAGGGGCATACAGTACATTTTGAACAGATGGCCTTCATGTACTGGCTTTAACAGGGGCGTACAGTACATTTTTTGAAGCACAAAATGAAAAGTGCACTTAAAAAAAATTAAAACCTATCCCAAGATCTATATTTTCAGAGTTAAGCTTCAGCTTGCTCTGGAGAGCTGCAAAATCACCCATCTCTCCAAATGAATAGCTGATCTCTTCTTACAAATGAGATTTCCCAGATGGATTACAGTAGAATAAAATGTAGATCACCAAAACAGATGAATTTTTGAACAGGAATCCCTAACATAAGCGTGAGAGAGAACCTGCCTGATGAACAGTACATATATTTGAAGTCGACTTACCTTAAGCCAAACAAAAGCAATGAAGATAAGGCACAACTGCACAAAATAAATACCTAGAATCACTGTTTGTAGCCCATGTGGTGAATAGAACCACGCTGATGAGGATATAGATGCAGGGGAAGGAGGGGGGAAGGAATGGAACAACACTGTAGGGGAGTGTGCTATGTATAGTGGTGGAAATCGTGCTTTGGACTACAAAAGTGGGGGAGGGCACAAATGGGATGGTGAAACTAAACTAAAGTTAAGAAATGCAAAGTAAGCTAAGAAATGCGAAGTAAGTTAATTCCACTAATTGTGCCCTTTATAAGGCTGGCCTGTACGGCGCCCTAGACGGTCACCTAGTTCGCCTATGCCGAACGTCGGTCATGACTACATATCTATTTGTCACACGACATTGCATGATGCTAGGTATACCCAAACACACGTGATGTGTAATGCAGTTGTCACTGTGAGAGTAGAATGGCAAACATGCACAATAGGTAGACAATCATATATTCAAACTCATGGCATAAAGGCAACAACATACAGAACATTGTCTCATTTCCTCAGGCCACAGGACAAGCCTTAGTAATTTACTTCGGAAAGCCAAATTTCATCAAATGGCATTATCAGTGCATTTCTCTGCGAAAAATGAGCAGAAGTTTTTGTAAGAGGAATTCCCAGCTATACATGTACACAGCAGATATCTAGGTGACAACATTGTTACATACATGCACATTCACACTCATGCTAACACAACTGAGTCTAAGGAGTAATGGCTGGATTTGAGCTAACTACCAAAGAGTACAAGGTACAGAACATTGCCTGAATCCCATGCATCACACAAGATGTGTGTTTATAATTGTGACAGTGCACATTTGAATGGTTGTTTTGAATGGATGAAATCACCATTGATTAATATTTATTTATTTATTGACATTTGTTATCCTGGTTGGTCTAGCTGGGCTTGTGGCCCATTTTCAGTGGAGACCTGAGGAGAAAAGCTCCATACACAAACAGCTTATAGAAATTAAATAATTTGACTCAATAATATGACAAAAAAAAAAATCAGATAAACAAGAAAGTTAAAAATACAGAGCAGTAATGCATTCACAAGGTCTGTATACATCATATATTTACAGAGTAGCAATATATTTACATATACACAGCAAGTACTTTGATCAGCTGTATTGGTTGATAGAGTTTAGTAAGTATTAGCCTGATGGCGTACTTGGAAATTAAAAGGGAAGGATTGAAAAAGGTATGTAATAGGGGTGAGGGGAGCATTAAGTTGGATATTGACAGGGGCTACTTTTGGAGTTAAGTAGATGAAGTTTGAGTTTTTCTTTGAAGAGTACAGGGTGGATGATAGAACATATATCAAGTGAAAGTTTGTTCCAAGCATGGGCAACAGAGTTTATATAATAATTTACCTACTGTTTTTTTGGGGGTTGGTAGATGTCAAGTAGTTGCTGATTAGTGGTATGGAGAGTCCGCGGTGGAGTACAGATAGAGATGAAGGAAGAGAGACCGGGACATGATGAAGGTTTGTAGAGAATGAAGTGTAGCATTTGGAGTTGAGATAGCAGTACTAATAGGATGATGTGTCTGCTAAAAAGGAAAGGAAGTGGTCAGCACATAAAACTACACAGATGCACATTATATGTGCGTTAGAAGCCTTCCCTACACAGCACGACAGACAGATGCACACTCATAGTAGTTAATCATTTCTGGATTCAAGCTACTGACCTATTTGTTTACACAGTCTAGAGTGCTCAGTATCAACAGCCAGTGCTACAAGATAAGTCATGCTATAACTGTGAGGTAGTTCCATTTTGAAAGCCTGATGTAATATTTCTATTTTTAAGACTGAGTTTTGCTTGGGGATAGTAGAAATTTACAGGGTAGCTTCCTGCCAGTGAAAATGCATCTCTTAAGTAGAAGTTTATGTAAGGGATGTTGTCATGGAGCCAGTTGTACATGAAAGTACACACAGTCTCACTACTCAAGCAATATTTGACTCAAACCCCCTACCTAAATAGTTAATAAACCAAGAGAACACTCTATTAACCACAAATGCCACAACAGAAGTCTGAATTTTATAGTGAGACATTGGACTTATGAAAGGATGACCTCATCAGTGTGTTGCAGAGGAGATGTTTGTGGTAATATTGGGACCTGGTACCTATCTAGTTACAATCTCTAGACAGCACAATATTAACTGGAAGTGCCAGAGGAGAAGTTTGACTTTTACTGTGAGAGAGTGCACTTATGAAGGGATGATCTCATCAGTGTGTTGCAGAAAAAATGCTTGTGGTAAAACTGGGATAAGGGGAGCCCTCTCTCATTGTAAATGTTTCTCCTGACTTAAAGCAGATACAGCATGTCTGTTACTAAGCCACACATGCATACACAAATGCAAATTCAGCATTGTTAGATTTGAACCCCCTACCTATCTAGTTATCACACCTAAAGAACAAACTATTAACTGCAAACCCCAGAAGAGAAGTCTGACTTTTACAGTGACAGAGTGAACTTATGAATAAATGACCTCTTCAGTGTATTGCAGTGAAGATGTTTGGAGTAAAAGTTGGATAAGGGGATTCCTCTGCAAGTGTAAACATTTCTGTTGAGGTGAAGTAGATACAATGCATCTATTGACGAAGCTATATGTACCTGACTCTTGAGCCACACACATGTACAAAATCAACATTGAGGGATTTGAACCCCCTACTTATATAGTTACAGAACCTAGAGAGAACACTATTAACCACAATCACCACTGGAGAAGTCTGAATTTTATTGCGAGACAGTGCACTTATAAAATGATGACCTTATCCGTGTGTTGCACAGAAGTTGATTGTGGTAAAAATGGGATAAAGTGCATAAGGATCTGTGCTCAAAGTTAAAGTTTTCTCTTGAGTAGAAGTAGACACAGCACATCTATGGTTGAAGCTTCACTTACCTGAAACTATAGCCACACACACAACTTCACCACTGTCCGTTTCAAAGCACCTGCCTAACCAGTTATACAACCTAGAGTACACAGTATGGCTCGCAAGTGCCACAGGAGAAGTCTTACTCTTAAGGAGTGAGAATGCAAGAGTGTATTTTAGGCAGGATAACCTCATCAGTATGTTTTAGAGAAGGTGTTTGTGTTAAAAGTGGAATAAAATGCAGAGGGAGCTATGTCCAAAGTAAAAGTTTTCTTTTGAGTGACATGGACACAGCACATCTATTGTGGACGCTTTACTTACCTGACACTAGAACCCCCCCCACACACACACATATTTACCACTGTTAGATTCAAATCACCTACCTAACTAGTTATACAATCTAGAAAACACAGCATGAATCACAAGCATCACAGCAGATGTCTGACTTCAAAGATGTGAAAATGCACATTTGTAAGTATTACAACTCATGGTTTTAAACACTAGCTACTGTACATTACAGGTTTTTGGACAAATGCATGTGTTTGGATTGGACAACTTAACAGCACTCTGCATGTCCCATGTAATTACATGCTTCTCGGCTAACATCTATACAATGCTGTTCATGTACATTGCTTTACTGTGAGTGATATGTTCTTGTTGCACAGTATGCGGTATCAATGGCAATCACAATTGTAAAACAATGGATTGTTAAGCAAGCATTCATGACAGTTCATACTGATATGATTGCATGCAAATAGTAACCATTTACTGTGTCACTGTCAGTTGTCTTGGCTCATGCTTGCGCAGTGTACATTGACAATATAAACAGACACTTCCTAAATATGACAGTGGACTTCTGAATAACATTGATGGATTTTGTGTGAAAAGGTTACACACCATTTTAACAATGTTAGAAGTATATCCATTGGAGTGCAGACATACATTAACAGACTGAATTAATTCAGTCATTGTAAAATGCAGATTCCTTCATTTCAAAATTCCATTAGCACATGCAGAAGTTGTACAAACTACTCACATATATCTTTGTTGCAATGTTTAAGTCTCTTCCTGAAGTGCACCACTGCCAAGCTCATTTGCAGGACTGATGGCAAAGCATTAGTGCATTTGTAATCATATCTTGAGGTGTTGAACTTAGAAAGGGAATTAGCAGTAGTCTGTGCTGCTCCATACTGACCTTCACAGAAATAAACAGTATGTGCATAACAACCATGTCTGAATCTGATGCAATACAGAACAGATATGTGTTATGATCATGTTTCATTTGTCATGAATTATTACACATTTATCACGACAGTTGCAGTCCTCCACTCTATATGTATGATACAAGTGTGTTATGAAACACATGCGGGACCAAGCATGTTATTGCTAGTAGAAACATGGCTTATGTAAAACGTTTTGAATCAAGGAAGTTTATTTGATGGCATAGATGGGGTGGAAAGAGGTGGATATTTGGAGATAGAATACACATACAGACATACTAAGAGATTAGTTTACAGTTTATTTGTGGACATATTTGTGTTGTGTTGTGCATTTTTTGACCTTTATAAATTTACAGAATCAAATCTATGACTTTCCCTAATGCCTCCGATTATCATTCATTCTCGAGATATTGTCAAGGCTAGGGATGACAACAAACTTTAAGATTTATAAAAGTGCATGCTTTGAAACTCTGTATACTTCAGATGTACAATAGAGTGCTTCCAATATGGATAAAGATGGTATAGGTGAGCAGAAATATGACAAGGACAAAATGAAGATATTGTTGTTTGAAAATATGTGCAACACTTGCAGACATATTATTAAGACGTGCAAACATTAAGTAAATGTGTGACATGTTTGGATTTGAACCCTTGTTAGTATAAAATAAAAGAGTACAGGAGGATTACCTCAGCTCAACACATAGGAATTCAAGAACTGTTAAGTGTAACTGACACATTTGAAGGGTCACTGATGACAGATTCAGTTAAGGGAAAATGCAGGCATCGGCCTTCATCACTGTAAGGACAGGTTTAACATCCCTTAAGGTGTATTTGATATCTATTAGCTTAATACCTATGATACATGAACCCTTGACACTATGCAAAAAATGAGTCTATAGACAGGGGAATTATCTCAACATACCACATAGGAACTTCAAGTTCACTGCATCCAGCAGCCTAAGAATTGTTAAGAGTAATTGTTTCAAAGTAATGCCCTTACTCTGCCTTTACTCTGTATTCCTATGGCAAATTGGATTTAAGCACATTTGCATGAAAGTAACTGGACTAGTGTGGGTGATAGCAAAACTTTACCAGCTTTTGCCATAGGATGTGAAAAGTCATTAACCAGCTCACTCTGCTGGTGCATGATGCCAATTAAAATGCAAATGCTGAGGAGAAAAAAAATGAAGGCTTTTTACTGGGACATTTCTGGCCATCTGTGTTGTTTGCTTCTATTTTTTAACCAGATTAAATGCATGAAAAAGGAGTTGATAGGACAGTAGTGAAAATATGAGGCAAACAGAGGGAAAAGAATACAGGAATTTGCAGCAGGGTGGTGGGAGAGAACCATAACTATTCACTTCTTCACAACATAAACGTAGAATGGGACACAGAGTTTCATGAGTTTGCAGAGTCTTCACACAAGGGGATGGGTGACAACAACAGAATAATTTTGTACAGCCAATTGGACCAAATCAATTGTGTCAAAAGGATGCATAGGCCAAGTGGAGAGGTATTTTTTATGGGGGGGGGGGGCAGGTGCTCATTTTGTTTCTTGATTTTGAGAAACAGGAACGTTGAGGAAGCTGCTTCAGAATGACATGATCAGCTAGGTGGGGTAAGTTAGGTAGCAGATGCAGACATACAGGACATACAAGACACACTGGGATGGTGATGGTCACAAAATATTAGGGGGCATCAGAAGCACATCCATGTCTATCTTGGAAACAGTGAGAATCTAGTACTCACCCTCAGAACTGTCATCACTGTCTCCTGTGTTAGTTGTTACCTGTAATGCAAAATAATTATGTTAACATCATGATGATCCTCAGTGAGAAGCCTGTCCAAATTTATCTTCACCTCACCTCAATGTCATGCATGCAATTACAAGCACTACAGAAGTCATGTGATTTCTCGACACAAGGTTATTCTCTAACTTGCTGTAAGTGATGCCAAGGTATAAAGAGATGAGTGCAAAATGTAGAACTTTACAGACTATCATTCAAAGGTTTTACCACATGATATGAAGAGCTGATCACAGACTACAAAACTAATAAGTAGCATTTGTGCTAAACTTTTTTTTAAATATGGTCATCTTCTGTATGTTACTGATATGGGACATGAAGCACTGTGTCTTCACAAAATGTCTGTCCTATATCAGTAACATAAAGCATTGTGAAGACGCATTGCCATCTGACAACAAGAAGGCTTAAAGACAGAAAACTGAGTTTTAAAGAACCACCTGATGAGTAAGGCAGTATCACAGAAGTGAATCCTGCCCTCTTACCTCAGACTTTGTCAGGATAGATAATGTCCATCCTGCTTCAGGGTAAGCAATGACCAAATGCCATCCAAGCATAGATATGTGGCTAAATCCTTCGCCTCAGAAGACCGTCTAATGAAGTTTATGTCAAGAGGGAATTCATGTCATTTTTGCACACTTAGATGGATGACAAACAAGAACTTTGACCACAATGGAAAAATGTGTTGGACTATTAAATACCTTTTATATCATTGAAGGACATTGATGATGCATACACAGCATCCCATTGGATTACACCAACTCCCAAACACAGGGCCTACCCAAGTCATTAATTAAAGGGAAGCTGTCTCCAAGTAGATATTCTAAGTACCTGAAGAAGCCTGTGTAGAGGTTGAGAGATTAACCTGATGAGGGATGATAATTGTGTGTGAAAATGCAAAATACAGTGCAAGTGAAAGAACGTGAATAAATGATTTAAAACCTTTCTAAATACTTATTTGTATATATCTGTCTATCTGTCTATCTATCTATCTATCTATCTATCTATCTATCTATCTATCTATCTATCTATCATCATTATGACCCTCTTTATCCCATTTTCTATATAAGGCCATGGTGTCATGTCAGCTGTCACCATCTTTCTCAATTCAGTGCCACTCTTACCTTCTTCAAAAGTCATACCTTACTGTCACTGGTCTTCTGTTATGCAATCCATCCATCTATTTGCTGGATGCTCTTGTTTCCACTTGCCTTCTTTCTGCCTCTTTCAGATTTTCTCCACCAGTTTGTCTTCTGCTTTCCTGCACATGTTGCTGAACCACTGTATTTGCCCTCTTTGACCTTCTGTGGAGTTGGTGCTATTTTGGCTTTTGCTTTGTTGTCTTCATTGGTTTAGCTGTTCCACACAGTGCATCCTGCTCTCTTTCTCAGGCCCTTCTTTTCCATCACCTCTAACTTCCTCAAATAATCTACCTTTACTGCCCAGGTTTCTGTCCCATTTAGCAGGACTAGTTCCACCACTGTTTTGTACTCCTGACTTTTAAGCTTCTTTTGTCACTCACTACCCGACACTATGTCCCAGTTGGCTGCAGCACATCTTATTCTAGCTTTGACATCTTCATTCAGACTTCTCTTCTCCTCAGCCACTTCTGCCAGGTACTTAAGTTGTTAACCTCTTCCACGATTTTCCCTTCTATCTCACTTTTCAACTCCTTGTGATTTTCCCCATTTGCTGCAATGACAACTGTCTTGTCTGTACTTGGTTTAATCCCATGTGCCTTTAGTTTTGCATTCCATTCCCCTGTCATCTCCTGAAATTCCTGTTTAACATCTGCCTGTAATGCCACATCTTCTGCACTCAGCAGCTATGGTGATCTGTCCTCTGACCTTTCTAATGTACTCCATCATCAGTATGAACTACATATATGTCAACATACAATGATAAAACCATTCACTTGTTTTAAAACACTCTGGAGTTAAGGATATTGGGTCAAGTACAACAATGCCAGTCTGAGCTCTTCCTTTTATTGAACTGGATTAGTCAGTTGATTCATTTAATTAATTTTGTTTAATTCACTTGCTGAAAATTCAGCTTTGACAATGCATTTAGAAATGAACAATATAAGCAAAACTCTACTGCTAGTGTTTTATATTTGAATTCTATGCACCACTGGACTGTGAAGTAGAATGCAATATAATCTATGTGCTGTGGAGCAGCTTTGTATTTTAGAGCAGTGGGCAAAAGTAACATATTGTAGCTCTGGGGTCAAGTATTTATAGTTTCATAGAGTCATAAACAAATACTAAAGTTGACCTCACAATACACATGTTCACAAGCTTCTTCCTTTCTCAAAAAGAGAAATGCATGATACAGAATTTGTGGTACCCATCCACTTGTTGTGAGTTACCTTGAAAGTGATAAGCGTACTACTCTGTTTTACATTTAATGGAATATTATTCCAATATCATAATGGCAGGCTGTATTGAGATATAAATTTGTCAGACCAGAAAGTCTTATTCATGTGTTAGTGAAGATTTAGATATTTTGTATGGGTATTTGATACCCATAAGTCAAGAGTATCAGCTTTAGGGTGTGAAAAATAAATGTCAGTTATGAATGGACTGAATAGTGAGCCCTGAGGGACACCAATGGTAACATTTTTATTTCTGGAGGTAGCACTTACAACTCGGACTACATGAGTTCTCTTACTCAACCAGTTATACATCCACGGCATGATGTATGGTTTTATATTCAGGTTTTCAAATTTGTCAAGAATATTTGCATGGAAAATTGCATCAAACGCTTAGCCAGGTATGAGTACTTATAAGCCACTGTCCACTACTCCAGTGATATTTTTGAAAAAATAAGAAGACAGGGCCTGTCTTTGACAAAGCAAATTGATGTTTACCCAGGGTTAATAGGTTTTGAGATTTCAAAGACATCATATTTCATAGATTTACATTTAAGACTAGTGAGATTACTGGATTTATAGTTTCCAGGGTCACAGGATGGATCACTCTTGTCTAAGGGCATTAAGATACTTGTTTTTTATGACTTAGGAATATAACCCCTGAAGAGGTTTAGGATGTGCATTAGGGGTTCATATAGGCCATATTTGACAGTAAGGAGGTAACCATGTATGCTTTGTGAACCCATTTAGGTTCATAGGCTCATAGGTGTGTACTAGGCTAATGGCCCTGGGGCCTTTACAAGCCTAGCCCATATGATTACCCTGGCATTGTGCCAGCCGACCTTAGTTCCCAGTGCCTCTGTCGAGTAAAGCCACTGGAGTGATCCCTGGGGTGAATTTTCTATTTCCCCTCCACTCATCAATATATCTCTTGTAGAGGGCCAGTGAGGTACTCTACTTGACATGTATGTGAAGTCTATTCCATAGCATGGGCAGTCTCTGGGTTATGAATCTGTCCCTCCATCATGTTCTGTTGATTGTGGTAATGAGGTTGAGGTCTCTGGAGTGTGTGGTGTGGAGGGACTGGGATTTCTTTAGATGTAGCGTTTCTAAGAGAGCTGGGTCAGACATGGCTTTGTAAGTCAAGCAGAGATCACTTCTAAGTAGATGATATGAGGCAGAGAATAGTTGGAGTTTTTTTAGTCTGTCCATATAGGACAAATGTTTAAGGCCTAGGATCCCCTTTGTGAGGTACTTTTGCAGCCTCTCCTGTTGTTGCAGGTGTTTAGTGAGGTACATGCCAAATGGGGAATTGTACTCAATGATTGGCCTAATGAGGGAAAAGTAGAGGGAGACAATGACCTCTTTCTTCCTGGATGCAAAACCCTTAGTAATGAGATGTGCCACATAGAAGGACATTCTGACCACAGTTGCAATGTGGTGGTCAAAAGACAGGTTGCCGTCAAACTGTGTTCACAGATCTCTTATAATGTCTTCTGTGTTCAGTGGACTACAATTGATGTGGTAATTCATGGGAATTGGGTTTTTCCCAAAGGGGATGATGACACATTTTTTGGCATTGAGCTTAAGGCCATGGTTCTGACACCAGTCGTTGGTCTCAGTGAGGCCTTTCTGTAGGATGTCAAAATCACTCAGGGAGTTAATAATAGCTCCCAACTTGCAATTGTCTGCGAACTTTGTCAGCCAGAGTCCCTTCGTGTTGGCCTGGACTTCAGAGAAGTAGATATCAAACAGGATAGGACCCAGGACCGAACCCTGTGGGACTCCACTCGTGACTGGTCGGCAGTGTGACTTAGAGTCAGCTACTTTCACACTGTGGGTTCTACCTGTGAGCCAGTTTGGAACCCACCTAGTGATATAGTGTTTGATGCATAGCTTAGTGAGTTTTTCTATGATTCCTGAGTGAGGAATGGTATCATAGGCCTTGGCCAGATCAAGGTAGGCTGTATGAACCATCTTGCCTTCATCCACAGCTCTGGTGACGGACTCAGAGAAGTTGACCAAGTTCAGCAGGTATGATCTACCCTTTACAAAACCAAACTGTGTGGGATCCAGAGTTTGGAGATTCCCTATATCCTTGTTTATTAGGTGCATGATGATGTGTTCCATAGATTTGTATATCAGACTCGTCAGGCTAATGGGGAAATAGTTCCCAGGGTCTGTAGTCGCTCCTCCTTTGTGGAGAGGGATGACTGTAGCAGTGCGCCATTCGGTAGGGACAAAGCCTGAGTTGAGGCTGTGATTGAACAGGACACACAGGTGAGGTGCAGTTCACTCTGTAGTTCATGTAGAACACAGCCAGGGATATTGTCAGGTCCGATAGAAGCTGTGTTCTTGGCCAGAACAATGGCATTATTGGCTGTATTCTTGGCCAGAACAATGGAAGGACCTGCCAGTCCTTTTTACACAATGTTGTTGAATATTTTGCTATTTTTTCCACTGTTCTGTTTTGTACTTTAACTTAAATTGTCCAATGGGCCTGGGCCATGGCTGAAAAGGGTCTGAGGACCAGCCCACCTATTTAATTATTAATTGTAATAAGTACATGAAATAAAAATGTTCTTAGATTTGAGAGAGCTGAGAACATAGTATAGTTATGTATAGAACAATGGCAGGATCTGCCAGTCCTTTTGCCACATTTCTTCTTTGAAATATTTTAATTTTATAGATTTTTTCTGCTCTGTTGTAGTGGCATTATCTATGATGACACCAGAGCGCACAAAATGAAAACTTCTCTGCTCCCCATGCATGCCATATCATGCTGGCATGCAGTGATTTACTTGCCTATTGCTTTCATGCTTTCTGTGATATATTACCTAAATAACTGGATGAAGAGGTCCATCTACAATTTTACTGACTGTAAATAGTGCTGTCCTGCTACTAATATGCCTTTTTAAATGCTCTGCAACAATCTGCCCTTCTTAGGTGTTGTGAATTGTTGTGCTTCCTTCATGTTACCCCTTTGCTGTTAATGGATTGGAATGTGTCATAATTATGAATTCTTATCATTCAAAATGTTATGGAAAGCCTTCTGTCCAGTGTACAGGTACCATGCACCATTCTAAAAAAATAAGCATGCTACACTTCTTCCATGCCAGATTTTACCTGTTGCATTCGTACTACTGTTGCTGGTGAAACTCAAGCATCATAAGTGAATATTTGTGTAGCTGTATGACTCTTGTTGACAAAAGGTATACATCATATAACTTGATGTGCTTCCATTTGTTTACAGGGACAGTATAACAAATTTTTCCATAACAGCTCCAGATTCAATCACAAAGTGGAAAGGCACCATGTTCTGTACATCGAGTGTTGGGTTTGGTTTGGCAGATGCTACATCAGTGACAACATTCAAGCCATTCTTTGTGGAACCAGCTCTTCCATATTCAATGGTCCGAGGAGAAACGGTTGATCTGAATGTGAAGGCCTTTAATTATCTGAAGGAGTGCATCATGGTGAGTAGCAATAGTAACAGAAATGTTCTATTAATGAGCATAATCGTTACTAGTGACGTACAAGTAAATAAAGGGAATTTCAGCAATTTATATTGTATTAGTAGTAACAATAAGAAATGGGAGAAAGAATGTTGAAATTAAGTGTGATGAATAATGGTACAATCAAAATGTCTTGGAGAGAAACTGCCATATACTCTGAAGCAAGCTAAAGTCAGCGACTAATTGTAAGACTAGTTCTAGCAAGTGTGTGTGTGTGTGTGTGTGTGTGTGTGTGTGTGTGTGTGTGTGTGTGTGTGTGCGTGTGTGTCTGTAAGTAAAGAACTACTGTTAAATCAATACTTATATGAACAAGGAAAAAACGTGTGAGTTATTGCACCTTGTAACTACTGAAATGTCGATGTGTAGTGAGTGTGATTTCTTCCCATTCCCCTAAAGTGTGCAAACTGGAGTATTGTTATATAAATAGAGGGATGTGGGTTGTAGCTGCCCCACTATATCCAGTACCAATCTTTTTATTTTTTAAAACAAAAATTCACTATTTTGTTACTTTCCAGGTGCAATGAGTTTACACACGGTAAATCATTCTGAAGCTGAACAAAGCAGCACAACCTGCTACAGTTATGCAGAGTAGGTTTGAATAAAGTTTAAACAAAGAAGCACAACCTGCTACAGTTATGCAGAATAGTTTTAAATAAAGTTTAAACAAAGAAGCACAACCTGCTACAGTTATGGAGAATAGGTTTAAATAAAGTTTAAACAAAGAAGCACAACCTGCTACAGTTATGCAGAACATGTTTAAATACTAAATGTGTTAGCTTGTTGGTACATGTAGTTAGAGTTTCAGTCCATTCTCTTCTATAGAGGGTTTTAACCATGCTGTATCGTTGTATGTCTGCCAGCTTGGAAAGGCTGCCCTGTCCTGATGATGGCAATACTACACAGTCAAGTTTCAATTTCTGATACAGCTGATACTTGTGAAAACAAAAATCCACTACTTCAACAACGATAAACTATTTAAAATTGCCAACCAGGTCACAATAAGAGCACTGCTTCCAACAGGAAAAGTTAAAGTCACAATTTAATGAACAAAATGTAGAGTTAGCGTAAAATCCAATACACGCTTTCGGCAAGGACCTTGTCCCACCTTCATCAGACAAACAAGTGTAAAAATATCAATTAACAGTATTTATATTCATGAATTATTGAAATATCCAATCATTGTAAAATGCATCTCGAGTAATTACACGTTGTCATAGGAACCTCAAGACGTGTATCCACCTACTATTGACATCTTAAAGATGTAGGGATACACGTACTTACTGTCGTGTTTATACTTCTTGGTTACAGATATATTATTTACACATTCTATACATCTTGTTAAAAATGAATTACATGTTAAAAATGACATTTATGTTAAAGTCAATATAAATTGATACTATGACTATATATTTTATTACCTATTTAAAATATAAATAAAATAAATTAAAATTAATCAAAATTTTATTTTATAACCTGTTAAAAAAACGGCGATCTCATCTATTACATGCCAATAACTTTAATACTGGTTTAATCGATAAAGTTTCATTTATCCCTGGGCTAATATGGGCTCTGGTGCGGATTTGCCAGAGGAGTTCATTGATTTCCAATCGAATCTGCCATGGACCCCCCCTGTTGTTTACAATGCCTTTTTGTAAAATTACATAAATAAAGGAATGCCCTTCATTTTCAATTATATGCCTAGCAAGCGCATTGTTAACGTCTTTTTTATTAATGGCATATTGATGAACATGGGACAAGGTCCTTGCCGAAAGCGTGTATTGGACATATCAATATGCCATTAATAAAAAAGACGTTAACAATGCGCTTGCTAGGCATATAATTGAAAATGAAGGGCATTCCTTTAGTTATGTAATTTTACAAAAAGACATTGTAAACAACAGGGGGGGTCCATGGCAGATTCGATTGGAAATCAATGAACTCCTCTGGCAAATCCGCATCAGAGCCCATATTAGCCCAGGGATAAATGAAACTTTATCGATTAAACCAGTATTAAAGTTATTGGCATGTAATAGATGAGATCGCCGTTTTTTTTAACAGGTTATAAAATAAAATTTTGATTAATTTTAATTTATTTTATTTATATTTTAAATAGGTAACAAAATATATAGTCATAGTATCAATTTATATTGACTTTAACATAAATGTCATTTTTAACATGTAATTCATTTTTAACAAGATGTATAGAATGTGTAAATAATATATCTGTAACCAAGAAGTATAAACACGACAGTAAGTACGTGTATCCCTACATCTTTAAGATGTCAATAGTAGGTGGATACACGTCTTGAGGTTCCTATGACAACGTGTAATTACTTGAGATGCATTTTACAATGATTGGATATTTCAATAATTCATGAATATAAATACTGTTAATTGATATTTTTACACTTGTTTGTCTGATGAAGGTGGGACAAGGTCCTTGCCGAAAGCGTGTATTGGATTTTACGCTAACTCTACATTTTGTTCATTAAATTGTGACTTTAACTTTTCCTGTTGGAAGCAGTGCTCTTATTGTGACCTGGTTGGCAATTTTAAATAGCTGATACTTGTGAGCATTTTCTATCCTTGTCAAATCAGGTTTGGAATGGTAGTAGGCAAACACTTCACATTCTGCTTTGTAAGCCCTTCCCAGCTGTAGAAAGGGCGAAATGCATAATTACTTAGTAGATGACACTGCCACTGTCTCTCATATTATTCTAGAATCTTAATCATTCAAGTATTTTCTCTCTGAGCCTTATATCACAAACACAATTAACATCCAGGGAGAAGTATGCAGCACAGAAATGCAGAGCAGTTCAGCTCAGAGTACAAAAGAGTGGGTTAGTGTTTGTAGCATAAGATCGTTAGAATAAAACTTCCTTCTAAATAAATTTGTTTCTTCTGTAAATTATGATAAGTTTGCCATAGGTTCATAGGTACTTACTTGGTATTACTCCATGAAGATCTTCTGAAGCCTAGTCATGCATTCCCAATATTTTTTTGTTAGCCCTTGCATATGACTAACCCAGAGCCCTTGTATGTTAAGTATGACTGTCCTAAAGCCATGCATGTACTTATTATCCCTTCCCTTAAGGGACAAGGCTGCTTAACTAGGGGTGAACTTGCAGTTTCCCATCTATTTGACCAGATTACATTTGGGTAACACAAAAACAAAAATGGCACTTACTACTATTTCAAAAAAAGAAAACAAAAGAAAAAAAACCACTCTGCATGTGAAATGAAATCTAAGTCTGCCAGCATCCATTGAGGCATAACAGATGCATTACTGTATAATGGAATGCTCTTCACATACCAGCGACAGTAAAAAAAAAAAAAGAAGTTATTAGGACGGGTATAGTACATCCATCCAGTACCAAACCAGCACACAGCAGCCCAAATGACTGTTAGACAGCATGAATGAGTGTCCAACTAAAGAATTATATATGGACTACAACGCCCTTTATAGCCCCATGCTGGGGATTTGCCCACTCTACTCATTTAATTAATATAACTATCTGTAATGTCAAGAAATGCTCAGTGTAAGTTATATTTTTCTGTTATCAGTTGAAGTATCTGGACTTTGTTGCACTTGTTAGTGAATGAGTGTATGAATACCCGTAGCACTGCCTTTCCTCAGTGCATGACATATTGTCATTTACTTGCTTTCTGCTGTTACAGGGGGAAAAAAAGTCTGTGCCTGAGAACATAATGCACTGATTTTTTTTCCAATAATAAATTTTTATTGTTTTATTATATTCCATACAAAATTAAAACAGATACGACATTAAAGAAAAACTACCAACTAATGTAAGTAACAATAACACCACAACATATATACAATATTTACATCAATGCTTCCAAGTAATACATTAAATTATACAAAAATAATATAATAGTAGTTAAAATCAATTTGAATAATGAACAGTTCCGTTACAGAGTCTTTTAAAAGTGTAAAAATAATTCTTGTTAAATGCAAATTTAAAATATTACGCTAATATAATATTAAATACTTGTTCCTAAATTTTTGGATTATTAATATTTTTATTATGTTGATTCAAAAGTAATTTGTGGGCTACTATATGTCTTATTGCTAATACTCTAAAGTTATTCCATGATGTTTTGGATGGGTCTAACCAATTAGTAGCTATATATAACTTCATCAATAAAAAAATATTGATTAATACAATACTTTGAGATCTAGAAAGTTCTTTTGGGGGAATATGCAAAATCATGAATTTCCATGACAATGTTGTACTTTGATAACCCATCTTCTGAAGTTGTATCTTTAATGAGTTCCAAAGTCTGTATATGCATTTGCAACTCCAGAACATATGAAGAAGATCAGCAGATTGATCATTACAGTAAGGACAAATTGGGTAATTTTTAGAATTAAATTTATGCAGGCTAAGGCGTGTATAATATGCATTATTCCATATCATCAACTGGGTATACATCAGTTTTTTGAAGAGAAATAGATTTTGTAGTCAGATCAATTGCTTTTATAATATGACTTTCTTCTGTCTCTGGAATTTTCTCTTTCCAATATTTTGACACAAGAACTTTATCTTGGAATTTGAACTCTTTTATTAGTTTATTTGCTGCTGTTATAAATTTAATATCTTGTTGGAGAGCTTGCCACAGATTCGAGCATCTAATTGTAATCTCTTCTCTGGGTTTAAAATTTTTAAAGTAGCCAATAGAAAGTTCCCTAATTTGTCGTAGAATAACAAGATACTTTTTAGGTAAATTTAAGTCTTGTCTTATCTGATTAGCCGAGAGTTCGAGAAATATATAAATGTCAATTAAAGTTAAGTTGACTATTAGTGGGAAATCTTTAAGATCAATTAATTGATTATTTAGTCTCAGGTTAGGGTTCCTGTGAAAAGGTTGAAAAGCCATCATATATTGAATAGGATCTAATGACTGAAATAAGGTTTGTATAGATGTTACATATAATTTATTGTGATCCATTATTCCATATTTTCAAGGTATCTTTTCCTAAAAAGGGTACTGCTTTAGGATTAATATTCAAATTTAGGATATATTTATAGTTCAGGACTACCCAAGTAGGTATCCACTTAGTACTAGTTATATCATAATTAGCAATTCTTAGAAGCCTGTTTGAGTTTACTATTAAGTAGTAAGTTTCAAAATTTGGTAACTCTAGCCCTCCTTTATTTTTTGGAGTCATTAATTTATCATACGAAATCCTTGTTTTCTTTGGCTTCCAAATGAATTTAGTGAATTCTTTGTGAATTCTTTTAAAAAATGTCTTCGAGATTACTACCTGAGCAGATCTAAAAATATATAATAATCGTGGCAATACATTCATTTTAATAATTGATACTTTTGCTAATACTGGTAATCGTAAATTCTTCCATCTCCCAAAATTAGATAATACTTGATCCCAAGCGGTTTTAATGTTAGTAGTGTAAAAGTCTTTATTACCTGTAGAGAAGTCAATACCCAAGTATTTAATGCTATCTTTACACGTCACTTGTCCCACCAGAGGCAACAATGAGAAAGGTTTGGGAGTTCTCAATGGAAAATACTGTTTTTTTAAGATTAATTTTATAGTTGGAAACTTCTGAGAAATTATCTATCACTTTTAATATCTTTTTAGTGTCTGAGATTGGAGTTGTGCAATAAATGTTCAAATCATCTGCAAACGCTGCCATTGATATTTCTGTTCCATAAACTATTGGGGCATTGTGGTATATATTCTGCTTAATATATAAATATAAGGGTTTGATATATATATTGAATAATAAAGGAGACAAAGGACAACCCTGACGTGTTCCATTTTTAATTTGTATTCTTTTAGAAAATTTTCTATTAATATATAATGTGGTATAAGGATTACTGTATACAATTTTTAACACTTGAACAAATTCTTGAGATATATTAAAGTATGGTAACATTTCAAACAAAAAGTTTATATCAACCCTGTCGAAAGCCTTCTGCACATCAATTATAAGGGCATACATGTTAAGGTTCTTCTGTTTAGCATAAGCTATCAAAGTATGAAGTGTAAATGTATTATCACTAGTTTGTCTAGTTGCTATAAAGCCAGCTTGTTCCCTAGATATTATATGATTCATTATTTGTTTTAATCTGGTAGCTATAATAGAGGTTAAAATCTTCATATCTACATTTATTAATGATATTGGTCTATAATTATCAGGGTTTTGAGAATCAGAATTAGGTTTAGGTATAAAAATAGGTTTTGAAGCATTGAGATGGGGATAATACATTTTATTCTTAATTACATAATTAAATACACGTGAGAGTATTTTACCAAAGAGATTATCAAATGTCTTATAAAATTCCACCGTCAACCCATCAGGACCTGGTGACATATGTGATTTCATATGTTGAATTGTATATATTACTTCCTCTTCAGATACCAGTTTAATCAAATCTCTTTGAATATTGTCTTCTATTCTCGGAAACTTAATAGTTTGTAAAAATTCCTTACTAATCCTATGCTGGGATAAGTCATTTTGCCCACCATATATATTAGTGTATATCTGCTCAAAGACATAAATGATATCTTCAGTTTTAGAATAAGTTATATTTCTAAAATGTATTTCTGAAATTTGTACTGTTGCTCTCATAATGCACTGATTTTTAAGTTGTCCTCATTCCCCAGATGCTGTGTGACCACTGATTTGGCATACATATGTTTTATGGTGTGGTGGCATTGGGATTTGGCATACATATGTTTTATGGTGTGGTGGTATAGGGAGCAATGGTTTTCTATACAAAAAAAATGCTTTGAGCTCTTCAGTTTCACTGTATGCAATGAGGACAGGTCCTACTGTTATGATGGGGATGTTAACTTCTTGAGAAATTGAGTGTCATTTTCTTACAGCAGTACTATGGATAACGATTATATTAGTATAATATACTTGTTCAACTGCAGTGTAGTTGCTGTTCATAAAAATGAGTGAAAATAATGATTAAGCTGGCAATCATTTGTGTGACACATAGCAAGCAATTTAATTTTATTGTGTACTACATGTAACGTAACCATAAATTTATATGTATTATCTTAAAGTATTTGTTGCATCATCTTGGCTCTCTTTTATGGTATCAAACTGTAATGTTTTTGAATTAATCTGGTGTATTTTCTTTATTCCATTGAATAAATAATAACATTGTTGATCAAATCATTACTAGTATATACATTTCATGTGTTCTATTAGGCCAGTTTAATTCCCCTGAAATAATTTAAATCTGAAACATCACTCCTTCCTCTGTAGGTGCCTACAAGTCCCTTTTCCTGTCTGTGATATTTCCAATGTTTACATGCATTTAAAGCTGAGAATATGTGGAATACCAGTATGAATAATTTAGGCAGAACATTGTAAGCCAGGAATCTGCATATAACAGTCCTTTTAAAGACTGATATGTTCTTCTACCACATATATTCAAAATAAGAAAGATACAAGAAAAGACATACATTCATATAAATATGGATACTACTACATTATACAGTAAGCAGTCAAGTGCCTGGGACTGGAGAATCCCTTAACACACAGCCACATTGAGAGCCTGAAATCTGATAATGTTATAGACATCTCTTTTACAATGTGGACCAGCTTTCTTTACATTAACAGTATGTTATATGTACCCTCTTTAATAAATGCTGTTTCTGAAAGGACCATCCACGGTTGAGATGGTTGGTTTACAAAAGGTTTTCATGATAGATTTAACAAAACTGTATTTAGAAGCATAAAAAATTAATAGTGTGTCATGCCTGTCAAAGGGAAAATGAAAAATTAAAGTGGCAGTTACAACAACGGCCTGGCGACTTTATTTGTTACACTCAGTGGAGTGCAGATAAACTGTAATTTCTGATTTGCCATATTACACAATCAGGCAATATTGTGTTTGGATACTTAGAGTTCAATGAAATTCTGGTTAGTAAACTGTTCTCCATCGAGTATGAGCACATTCAATGACTTTCCTATCACTGTGACAAAACACTAACCAAAAAAAACAACACAGGAACAGAAATGCATAAAATAAAACACAGATCTTGGTTTTTGGCCTTTGCTATCACTGCTGAGATGTGAGGAAGCACCACACACATTATGATGGACTATGATAAACTTTTTCCCTAATACGGCTCTGCTGTTGAGAGGCACCTTCATGAGTGCTCGCAGAGTAGATGGAAGTCTGAACTATAAGTATTCATATTTAAAATGGGTTTCTGGGGTGCAAAATCGGATGAATTTGTGATATCATCATCTGATTTATACTTGCAGATATGTACTTCTAAGACCTAGTAGGACTTAATGGCTGCCTTCTGACTTTCAGTTGTTAATTTGATAGATTAGAAGTACTGGTTCAATCTACATAAGTCTTAAACTAAGTTGACATATTTTTCTCAAGGAAGACACCTTTATAATGGGATGATTAAAAACAGCCAACCATTAATCAGCTGTTTACTGTTGAAGTCTGTAGTAATGCCACAGATGAAAACCTTTTTTGACTGTGGTGGCCTCCTTGCTCAACTTATCAGCATAGTATATATGTATGCCTGTATCTATGTATGTATGTATGTATGTATGCGTGTGTGTTTGTTTCTTTATTTTATTTATTTAGTTGGCTAGTTAGTAATATTTGTTAGCTTAGGTAAAGAACTGATGACCAGGGAACATTTTCTGTTTTTGCCTGGAGACAGAATAAGGTTTATCTATAAAAACAAAAGCATTAATACAGAAGTGAGGCTTTCAAAAATAATACAAAATAAATCGTTCTAGTAAAGTAATGAAAGCACATGTGCAAAAAACTAAAGAAAACATGTAAGGTATAATATGACATTGTAGATGAATAGTATGTATAAAATGCTGCTGTCTAATATTTTATATCAAAATTGGTAATATATAATACATACAGGGAGTATAAAGTGGGAGTAGGGTGGGTGAGTGTTAGAACTGAGGGTAAAAGAGAAAGAATGGAATATGAGTGTTGAGCAGACAGAAGTTAACTTGTGGTGAGTTTTGTAGGAGAATATAGTGGAGATGAAGGAGAGGTCGGTAATCCTGATTCAGGGTGCAGTTCCTGTTGGAAAGCATCATTTACACTTGGCTATTTAGAGCAGGTTTTTTTCATCTGGCGTCATGAATTTTTGGATGATGGAGTATTGACTGAAGCTTGATAAGGTGAGAGACCCCCAGATGCACAGGTCTAAATCTGAGAAGCGATGGTCTGTACTGTGCAGTTTGTTTCTTGGGATGAGAAGTGGAGGTGGGTGTTCTGGTAGCTGGATCTGAAGTCATAGGCATGTCTCAGCCATCACTCTTTTTGCATAATTTCCCTGAATTTGCCTCATATTTGTGCCCTGTGTAAGAATTTTTATTTTCTCTTAAATTATTGAGGCTTACAATTAATCAGTAATGCCTGACATTAGAACTTAATTCTTTTTATCATTCCAAAATGCATGTTGTTGTATTACCAAGAGAAGGTGTAAGAGCTGCTTTAGGATGGTGGTACTCAATGGGCAATGAATGCCAGACATAGACCTCCACACCAGAATCTATAAGAGATAAGGGGTATATCTGCAGTGCTTATACTCTGCCTTGGTAGCAAATAGTTTTTAGGCCAGTAATCTTTCTCTTTAGGAACTTTTACAGCAAGCCTTTCTATCTGTATGATATATCTGGTTAGGTATATCCCAAAAAGAGAATATTGCTTATTACAGTACATAGGGACAGGGACAGTAACACATTTTGACTTAGATGAGAAACCATTGGAAATCAGCTATGTCAGACAGTAGGATTTTCTAATTACTGTTCCAGCACAGTGGTCAAAGGTGAGGGATGTGTCAGCCAAGGTGCTAAGATCCATGAATACAGTGTCCATGTAGAGTGGGGTGCTGACTATAATGTGAGTTATAGTGGTGTTTTCCAAAGGTAACAATGTTGCACTTTTTTGCATTTAGATTAAGCCCCTTCTCTGCACACCATTGATTTGGAATTACTAGCTCTTGTGAAGCACTTCTGTATTGATAGGGGAATGGATGATGATACCCGGCTTGTAGTCATCAGTGAATCTGATTAGTCATTGGTCAGAATTTGTGGTATGGAGGCCAGAAAGTATATATCAAAAAGGAGAGGTCCCAATACAGAACTGTGTGGCACTCTATCTGATACTTACCTTCTGAAATGGCATCATCATCATCATCATCTTCAAACCTCATTTTGCCTATTTTTTCTGCATCTGTTGACATTTCCCTCTCGATTCCTTACCAGTGTCCAACATTGTTAGACAGTCATACTTGACTGTGTCATGTCTTCTCTTACACAATCCATTCATCTGTTTGCTGGATACCCTAATTTCCTCTTGCTTTATTCATCTGGACATTCTGCAAAAATCTAGACATATCCTCTTCACAAGATTGCCATCTACTTTCCTGTACATGTACCTGAACTACTGTAATCTGTTCTCTTTGACCGTCTCAGCAATTAGAGCTACTAAGACTTCTTCTTTGATGCCTCAATTTCTTTGCCTGTCTCGTAGTATGCATCCTATCACCCATCTCAGCCACTTTATCTCCATCACCCCTAGCTTCTTCAACTGTTGTGCCTTCACTCTTCAGGTTTCTGTACCATACACTAGTACTGGCCACACAACTGTTTTGTACTCCTTACTTTTTAACTTCTTTGGCATTCTTCTGTCACACACTATCCCTGACACTCTGTGCCAGTTGGCTGCAGACCCTCCCATTCTTGCTTTGATCTCCTCCCAGAAACCTGTTCCAGTGCTTGTCTTCTATCTCATTTTCATTTTCTTTTGTTTTCCCCATTTGCTGCCGTTACAACTACCTTATCTGTACTCAGTTTCATCTAGTGTGCCTTCAGATTTCCATTACAGTTCCCTATCATTTGCTGAAGTCCATGTTGAAAGTTTGCTTGTAATGCCACGTTGTATGCATACAGTTACTTTGTTGATCTCAACCCACTGACCCGTTTGCTAATGTACTATGTCACCAATATGAAACGCAGTTCACCCAGAGATGAACCCTGATGCAGGAATCACTGGGAACCCCTCTTTGAGTTCAAACATTATTCATATTTGTGTCACTGGATCCTTGTACATAGCCTGCACTAATTCTTTAAGGATTATGAGACTTTGAATCATTGCAGGACTGTCTAGAAAGTATCAGGCAGTTCAAGTCCTCTTGGATGTCTCCTACTAACTTTGTACACAATGTTCTTGTCTGCTGGAATTCTATCACTGTGTAGATACTTAGGCCACACCAGTTAACTTCTGTTCATTCATAGTTGAATGCATGTATGTCTTTCACACTGACAGCTTGTGATTGAGGAACATTTCACAGATCTTCAACAGTGAAGTTTTGCTTGGAAACAAACCTGGGGCTTAGCTTTTTTAAGGAATGAATTATATTGCTTGGAAGCACATCAAAGCACCTTGATGTATTGTGACAGTTGTACAGTTATGCTTACAGACAATCAGGGTAAGGCAGATCACCCCAGAAGTACTTTGTGATCTTTCATAAATTCAGTGGTTTGATATGATGCATAAAAATAGTCCCTGGCTGCAGTTGCCAATGAAGTCAAATGATGCCTACTAGATGAGGTTCAGCTAGACATTCTTCAAATACATACAGTTAGGATCTCAGATATCATTTGTCTGTCCAGCCACAAGGAGGATGCTATATTGGAAACACATGCACACGTGTGCCAACACACACACACACACACACACACACACACACACACATACACACACACACACACACACACACACACACACACACACACACACACACACACACACACACACACACACACACACACACACACGCACACACGCGCACACACGCGCACACACACACACACACACACACACACACACACACACACACACACACACACACACACACACACACACCTCTGAACTGTCTAGATTTTTTGCAGAATGTCCAGATGTTTGCCTCATATTTTTGGTCTGTTCCTCATAAAATTTGTGATTTTCTTGCAAATCACTGCGATGATCTAAGTACTGAAGCCACTAAATAATGATATACATTTGTGTTTCAGACTTCAAATCTTTCACAAAATGCATGTTAACACAAACCCTGATATTGTAGCAAATTTCTTAGTTTATAGGAGCAATATTTCAAATCTGCCCCTATTTTGGGGCATTTGTCTCCCCATTTTGTAAGAATTTGTCCAGATTTCTAGGACTGAGGTTGAAAGGTTGGAAGATAAATTACTTTTAAAGTTGCCTATGAAACTCGTCATCACAGCATATTTTTTCAGATTACTCAGTCTTGCAGTATAATTAAGTTGTATGTCCATCATAGATCAGTTTGACAATTAAAGCAAGATCTGTCTGAAATGTAAAGCATAGTTTCAAAGAAGATTCTTCAAGAAGCAATGGAATGAACTTTTTGTGATCCAGAGCTAAGATATAAATATTAATAACACTAGTGAAGAAAGATAAGACTAAGTGGATATTTTTCACAGGGTTAAAGAATCATAACACCCCATTGCTTGCAAACCAGATAGTATGATACATTTATAGGAGTAGACTTAAAATCCCTTAGTCAGAAAGAGTTTCAGTGGCAAATAACAAAGGTAAGAGAACATACAACTTAGATTCATGTCCCTGCATAGTTGAAAGAGGAGAGTAATATTGCCATGGGACATGGGTAAAAACTTGAGCATAACAACTTGAGCAGGGAATTCCTTGTACAATAAATAATATCTTGTTAGAAATGTTTGGTTGAACACATAATCCCTAAGTGATCTCATAAAAATGCTCTTGTGCCTCAAAAGCCTTCTGAAAGTATGTCAATAAGTCAGCTTTAAGATTTTTTTAATATTTGACGTAGCATGACAGTGCCATCTTAAGCTGTAAACACTGTTTTTTGCACATTTCTCCCCACTGCCTGCCAATCATCAGCCCTCAAGAGGAAATTAACCCATTCATTCCACATTACTGGGCCATGGTTTAACCTGTATGGGTATCATTTAGGCAGCCATAGGGAGTGGTTCATACTATCCCTGCTCCACCCTAATCCTTGGGATCACTTGGCAATGCATGGAATATGGGAACTGTGGTCATAAGGAGGAGTTCAAACTTTCCTTATTGCATCACAATCCCTGAGGGATCACATGGCAATGCATGTAATGTAGGATCTGTGGCCATATGGAGTGGTTCAAACTTTCCCTGTTGCATCATAATCCCTGAGGGATCACTTGGCAATGCATGGAATGTGGGATCTGTGGCCATATGGAGTGGTTCAAACTTTCCCTGTTGATTACAATCCCTGAGGGATCACTTGGTAATGCATGGAATGTTGGATCTGTAGCCATATGGAGTGGTTCAAACTTTTCCCATTACATCATAATCCCTGAAGGATCACTTGGCAATGCATGGAATGTGGAATCTGTGGCCATATGGATTGGTTCAAACTTTTCCTGTTGCATCCTAATCGCTGGGATCACTTGACAGTACATGGAATGTGGGACCTGCAGTGAACTGACTGCTAAGGTCACCCCTTTACTTCTATAGAAGATGTTCCCTTCAAGCAGCTCTGCCTCTACTTTCAAAAAAGAGGAGATGGTTTCTGTTGCTGTCTGATCTAGGGCACAATAGAAGAGTCTTTGTGGGTTCTGTTCAAGCAGCTTTATTATATACAAACACATTACTATGCAGACTTATTGGTTTAGCTCTAGTAACTTATTTACAAAACTAACAACTGTTACCGGAATGCTCTCTCTGGCTGCTTCTCCAAAATGGCACTTAGGGATAGCACGTGTCTGAGATTTATGCATGCATGTACAGCCACGTATGCTTCTTAAAGATATAGCATACACATTCTTACCCTATGATCTACATCCTCCCTTTTTGAGAATTAGACCAACTATTGTAATGAAACTATTTGGCATGCAGAAATCACAGTTAATCTTTGGTTATGCATTATATTATCATCAAATATACAGGTATGTACAATCAAGTCCACGTTGGTGCACATTTCACACATGGTTTCAATATCCTTCCATAGCGTGTGACATATAAGGAAGTATTGGATTTAAAAACTGGAACAGTTCCTACAAAATGATCGACCTTCAGCATGTTCAAATGATTTTTTGGAATAGAATCTGAACTCTGGACATTTATTGGTTTGGAAACAGTATCTGATTCACTTTTAGGTTCAGGGTTTGCATCACAGAACCAATGTTGTGATTACAATAATGATGATGATGGTTTGGTTATGGATAGAAGGTGGCTTCTATTCCTCCTATACTTTGCACCATAGCAGTTTACCATGTACGATCTCAGCTCAGCACAGATGCCTGTAATCTGTCCTATTCAATCAAAGCCTTTTGTTGTCAAATTCGTATCATCTCTCCTTCCCTCAATGGACAAAGTAGTTTGCTTGATGGATCGTAAGTAGATGGGAAATCGCAAATTCACCCCTGGGATCTCTCCTGTGTCCCTGATAGACAGAGGCACAGTAAACTAATCTTAAAAGGGTACCTTCTGTGACCTACTTTACAGAGGCACAGTAGGCTAATCTAATAGGGAGGCGGAAGCTAAATACACTCTGGCTAGGCTTATAAATGCCCTAGGGCAGATAGCCTAGTATCTACCTATGAACCTATTTCCGGATGAGCCTGGATGATTTTATTATTTTTGGGTTTAGGCTGCAACAACATGGAAGAAATTGGTAGCGTAGTTCTAGTTTGTCTGGAAAGTAATTTTGAGCAGGTGAGCCAAGAATATCGTCATGGGGCATGTTTCTGAGATTAAGCAGATTTAAGAACATATTGATATTATCATGCTTTGACCTTTCAAGTAATTGCTTTGCACTCTGCACTGCACATTCAGCTAGACGGTTGGACTGAGGGTATTCAGGACTACTAATGATATGTACAAAGTCCCAGTCTTTTGCAAATTTATGAAACAACTGGCTAATGAATTGAGTACCATTGTCAGAAAAAAGTTTGTGTGGACTACCATGAGCTTAGAAATGATGTCTTTACTTGGTAATAACAGCAGTGGATGTTAGTTTAGGTAGTAGATCAGTCGTAAACCAGTTTGAATAAGAGTCTACCAAAAGTTAAGTAGCGTTGATTATTCCACTCAGAGATATCAGTTGCTACAGTAGACCAAGGTAGTTCAGGAATTGGACTTAGCTGAAGTGGTTCTCTTTGCAAATGCAGTTTAGTACTATTGCATACTGAACAGGAAGAAAGTATTTTATCAATGTCTTTCAATAATGAAGGCCAAAAGACTAGCTCTCTAGTTGTTTTCTTAGTAGATGTGGATCCAGGCTGACCACAATGCAAAATCTTGATGTATTCTTGTTGTAAGGAAGCAGGAACAACAATTTTAGGACCTTTGAAAATAATGCCATCTTCCATCAACAATTCATCTCTGTAAGGAAAATACGTCTGCACTTCAAGTGGTACACTAGATTGCTTTGACGGACATCCGACATTAATATAGTGATTGAGCTTTTGTGAAACTGGATCAGTTTGAGTGTGATCTCTTAACTTATCAAGTCTAGTGGTGGAAAAATTACACACTGACATCACATCAAATCAAAATTATCTGCATCAAGCTGTTCTGTTGTATTTCTGGGTGATCTGGATAAGGTGTCAGCCAAACAGATCAACTTGCCTTTTGTGTAGACCATTTTGAAATTGTACTTTTGCAATTCGAGCATCATTCTTTTTAATCTCGCTGGAGCAGAATGTATAAACTTCTTTAGGACAGTAACTAGAGGTTGATGGTCAGTTTCAATCTGAACAGCTCGACCATAAATATAATCATGAAACTTGGAACACACAAACACTATTGCCAAAAGTTCCTTCTCAATATGAGCATACGCATCTCAGTTTGGGTTAATGTTCTTGATGCATAGGCTACTGGTCTGCCCTCTTGAAGTATAACTGCACTTAGACCAAATTTTAAAGCATCACAGGAAAGAGTAAGCAGGTTATGCACATCATAGTATTGTAACATAGGTAGGGTGGCAGTTTTCTGCTTGAGGTTGTGCCTTCTGTTGTTGTTCCAACCATGACCATGCGACATATGTGCATGTGAACTCTCTTAAAGGTAATGTCAACTCACTGAAGTCTGGTATAAATTTGCCTAAATAGTTGAACATGCCCCAGGAAACGCCGTAAAGCTTGTGCATTATCTGGTGTTGACATCTCAGGAATAGCTGCTAGCTTGGTCAGGTCAGGTCTCAAGCCTGTACTTGTAAACAAATGACCTACATACATAACTTCTGGAAGCCAGTATTTGCACTTCGGAGAATTAAACTTTAAGTTTACTTCATGTGTTCTGTCTAGAACTGTCTTGAGGTTTCTGTCATGCTCTGTTTCACCATTACCTCCAACCAATATGATCATCTATCATGGCACAAGGCTAACCCGAAAAAATTTGCTTTATTGCATGCTGAAAGACTTCACTTGCATAATTTATTCTAAACAGCATCCTTAGGAATCTGTATCTGCCAAATGGAGTACCAAAAGCAGTTAGAAATGAGGATATGCGATCCAGCATCACTTGCCAAAATGAACTCTTTGCATCCAAAACAGAAAATACAGCGCATTCAGCATTCAGAACTTGGAAGTGCACTTAAATGATGAACTTCTCTGGCAAAAGAAAGCAAATTCATTCTTAAGCTGTCTTTGAGACCCAATAAAGCTTGCACTGGCCTTCAGACCACATAGAATAACAAGTTGTAACAGTTCTTGGCCAAATAACATGAAAGCATAATTGAACCTTTGGTTTGAATTTCTTCACCTCCATAAGCAACAAGTCTTGCACTACTGGTTGCATTAAGTTGTTCATTAGTTCTCACTTTTGTAAATGTGTCTGCTGATATAACATTGCACTTTGAACCAGTGTCTACTTTGAGCACTGCGGATTATCCATTGATCTGGACTGTACAAAACACTTCACTTCTTGTTTACAAGTTTATTGCATCAACTCTTTCGCCAAGCACTGATGCAACATCTATGTAGAAAGCTGACTGCTGGCTACTTGATCAGCTTGCTTTTTTGTGCGACCTTTCTTTATGATTGTGTGAGGTTTACTTAATTTGCAAAACGTTTGGAAATGGTTATATTTTTTACACTTGTGACATTGCTGACCAGAACCAGACTAATTTCACCTGTTCCTGACTTTCAACATCCCTAGATCACAGGTGTACTGTGTAGTTTCACTTAGTGCATAGTACTGAGAGCCAGGTGTTTAGGCCACCTTTATAGTTATGATTTCTAGTTCATGACCCTGGTTGTCTATGGAAACTTCTTTCTGAATTTATGTTCAAGCAATTGCATATTTGTTGTATAATATCTTGTTTAATTGTTTCTCAATATTCTAACCATTGTATGCTGCATCCTTATTTTACTCCTTTTGTATGTTCTATACTCTTTGTACAAAATAGCTATGTTTATATCATTTTTTATTATTTTTTATATTTTTTTACGATTTATCTGGAGCTTTTCTCCCGAGGTCTCCACTGAAAATGGTCACCTTGTATCCAGTCGGACTAAACCGGTAAACAAATGGAAAATAAATAAATAATGCTAAGCACTTCTCTCTTTTAGATTCATGATTCACACCACAATTATGACAGTTAACAATGAAGCTAGATTTGGGTTTTGTTGATTCATGCCTGTTCTGTATTGAGCTGATGCAAGCTTATTTTTTAGAACTTTCTGGAAAGCCATGTGGTTCTTTGGAAACCCAGTAGCTGCCACATGCATAGGCCTACTGTTGTTTGTCAAGTGTTGCATACTATCTGCATTTGCTCTGGAGTTAACTGAAAACATGCGCTTGTCACTCGCAAGCATACTTGTGTGTTTTTCCTGTCACCTCATGGACTTGACAAATCTCTAAGGCTTTGCTCAATGTTACGTCACTGTCACAAAGCAAAATATTTCTCAGAGGAGCACTATTAATACCACATACAAGCCTGTCCCTTATCAGCTCATCTTTTAAATCACCAAACCAACATGTTTTAGCTCTGTTACTCAAGTCATTTATATAAGCTGTAAATGTTTCCCCTGGTTTCTGAACTGTCATGTAAAAAAATGTCTCTCTAATGTAATATTCATTTGGGGGTTACACATTTCTCTGAACTTGCGCATCAAATACTCAGGGTCTTCCCTTGATTTAGCTTGTACAACAATACGGTGGTCTGCACCTTCTCCTTCATATACTGCCAGTGTATACACAAATTAATGCTCTCTTTCTATGGCCTCTGACCCAGCTAGGTTTAGCAAAATGATTGCTCTGTTGCGTGCATCTTTATCTGCATAAACTGCTTGTATAAAAATATCATACTCTTGCTCAAATATTCTCCAGCTCTCTGCAATATCCTGATCAAATACAAGTGGCAGGGTTTTCAAAATCCATCTGCCATATTAACACATATCAGCAAAGAGTTTGCAAGTAAGCACAAGTATACTCACATGCACATATATCAAAAACTAACGCCAGTATTTGTCCAGTGCCTTCATACTTTGAATTTATACTTTTCATTGGATTTATCAGAATTATGCAAATGAACAAACTTGTGATACTTTCGAATAACTGGACTTTGCGAAATAAACTTTTCAGGTTCTTTGGTACTTTTGCAATATTATTGGTAAAGGCGAAAATGCTAAAGCAATTTATCAACATTTGTCAAAGCATTTATCTTCATTTTAAGAAACATTTGATAACTTTACGGAGCAACTGAATGACTCACAAGCACTGTGATACTCTTGTAATATCATATTTTGCAAGAAAACATCTATCAGTGTAAGAAACATGCCAAGTAACTGCACCATGTGAATAAATCAAACATATGTTGCCCAAAACTTAATAACTTTTCAAAGTAATTGTACTTTGCGAATAACTGCATACAGCACACTGAAATGGCCCCAAAATGGTGGTACCTTGCTAGACAACTCTTTACAGTACAAGAAGCACTATGTAATGGAGGACTTTTGCAACTAGACACACCCAATACAAGAAACTTTTCGAAATGTCTATACTTTGAATGTGTTTCATGAAATAGTTGCACTTTGCATACAATAAACTCTTCAAAATACATGCACACTAATAAGCACACACTTTAAGCACTTGTACACACTTTGAGATACTTTGAATAACTTTAGTAATGCCCTTGAAACTATACAAAGTCATAGTTATGTCAAAACATAGCACTTTGCCAAATACAGTCACCTTGCTTTATTTTTGCTTACTGTGCCCTTTTCTTTGTTCCCTTATTATATTCATTTTATTTGTTTAAGCCCTTTTCATGCCCATTGTACTTTTCTTGTGCTCACTTTACTCTAAACATGCCCATCTTTGCCTTAAACACACTTGTTTTGCTTTGCACATGCTTGTTTTTACTTTACTGTTAATTGCTTCATCAAATATTTTATCTTAAATATGTTCTTGCTTTCCGCTTGCCTGATAATGTGGTTTGTGCCCTTGTAATGCCCCCCCCCCACTTTCTTTCTCATTAAGTAAATACTTTGTGCTATTTCTCATTACCTTTGATTCTTTCTGGATCTGGATGTGCTCTTTTTTCTCAATTTTACTTCACTGTCATCTATGCACCTCATGGCTCTGAATATTCTTTTCTGTTCCATCCTAGTTCTGACACCATGTCACTCTCCTATCTAGGACATAATAGAAGAGTGTTTGTGGGTTCTGTTCGAGCAGCTTTATTATATACGAACACATTACTATGCAGACTTATTGGTTTCATTCTAGTAACTTATTTACAAAACTAACAACTGTAACTGGCATGTTCTCTCTGTGGCTGCTTCTCCAAAATGGCACTTAGGGATTGCACGTGTCTGAGATATATATGTACACGTACATCCACATATCTTTCTTAAAGATATAGCATACACATTCTTACCCTATGATCTACAGTTTCCTTGTTCTCCTACAGGGAAATAAAATCTTCCCAGTGTGCCCCAAAGTAAGCTACCCCGCTCTTCTGAAAGAGGTGAGCAGGCCATGACCTACAACTCCTTCTCCTTCTTGTAAGGCTCCTCCAGTTCTGTGGCCACTAATCAAAACACTGTCACCAGGGTCTCAGTATGGGCTTCTTCTTTCTGTGTCATGCAGCCAGAAACTAGCTGTGGATTCTCATATTCATAGATTTAGAACTATTCCAAGGATATTGTGTCTTATGACCATTTATTCCTTGCCTGTACCCTCCCTAAGGACAAACCTCCTTTCTCTAGAAGTGCCATATCATCAATCCTGAATTTAATTTGTGATCTTGGTAATCCTTAAAGAAAGATAGTGAGTTCCTCTGTGGTGCTGTCACTTTGTTTGAATGTTAATCCAAATGATGGTCGTTCAAGCCTAAACTGGGACAATGCTTATTTGTGTCTGGCAGTTGAAGCAGAAGACTAAGGCTGTGAGCTGTTAATGAGATACTTCCTGTGGTACAAGGTTTGATTCTTTTAGCCTTCATATGCTAACTGTGTGACCTTGAACAAGTCATTTAACCAGACAGTCCTGCAGGGAATTTGGGCTACGATCCTAAATGGTTTCATGGACTGCATGCTTGTAGGTAGCTATCTATGAATCTAAACATGGAGGGGGAATTTATTCCAAGGACTTGGGTGGCATGAGCCTGTAAACCTGAGCTTCTACCTTGTTTTATTTATCTGATGGTAAAGATTTAGGTCCTTGGTTCTAGGACTGTTGGTGCCATAGGACTAGTGGAGATATATGAGGTCTAGGACAACCAAGTCTCTAGTGGCACAGTAAGCAAGACAGAGTTATCCCTTGCGAAGTCTACAAGACACTGAATAAAGGGATAGACCTTCCAACCTCTATTGATAGCTTGGGCACTTAAGGCCTGTGATCATTTGGTTAGGAATCTTTGGGGTCTTTGTAGTTGTGTGAGATGCTTAGTGAGACACATTCTAAAGGGGGTGCTGTACTCAATAACTGGTACAATTAATGCTGGCTATAAGGGATTAATTACCTGATTACACCTTATTGATATTCCTTTGGCAGTTATCTGCATTAAATAAAAGGATTTCTGACAACCATCATCACATGATGGTCAAGTGACATGGAGGTCCATGACTACATTTTTCTTTTATGGTGTGTTATCTTTACAGTATGAAGAGGGGAGGGGTTTGTCCACCAAAAATGATGGTACTTCATATTTTAATATTTCATTTGCGCCCATTTTTAGTACACCAAGGCTTTCTTAGAGAGCGCTCATTTTGGAGGGTATGTGTACCAGAAGGTGAGTTAACAACTCCCAGATAGCATTTGTCTACAAACTTGGTCAGGGATCCTGGTTCTCTGCTTGGAGATCTATAACGTAAATGCTAAAGAGCAGAGGCGCCAGCATTGATCCTTGAGGGACACCACTGGCCACTTTCATAGTATCTGATGACGTGCCTGCAACTCAGACTCTGCAGGTTCTATCTTTCATTCAGTTTGTTACCATCTTAAGACTCATGGATAGATTTATAAACCATTTGGGTTCTGATGGATGCCAGCATGGGGAATGGTGTAAAAGACCTTTGCCAGGTCAGGTTATACCATGTGCAGTGTCCACTACCTGCTGCCTCTGTAAACTTTTAGAAGAAATATACTAGCTTCGATAGACAGCATCTACCCTTCACAACGTGAAACTGCTGGTGATCAAGTCTTATAAAATTCTCAATATTGTACTTTATGTGGACAGTTATAATACATTCCTTAGCTTTACACTAAAGAGTTGTAAGGCTGATAACTGTAATTACCCAAGTCAGTTGTAAGGCCACCCTTATGGAGGGACATTGCTCCTGCAGTGCACCTCTTCCCAGGGACAAAACCAGTACCAGTGAATATTAAATAAGGACCTCCTTGCCTCCCTTTAACACTGCCTTGCTGTGTATGATGCATTCATTTTGTAACAGATTCTTTAGACAGCTGGCCAGTAATTCTGCAGTTATTTCTAGATCTTTTTGCCTCTATGTCTGGCAGTCATTATGCTTTCCCATCAGACGTGAGCCCATTTATTAATGCTTGAGTATCCAGCATGGAGGTGACAGCCATCCAAATAAGATCCAAATATGCTGTCAAGGTTATCATCCAAGCAGTCACGATGGTGCTATTGGCCCTTAGCCCTTAACCCTAAATTTACCTTTGCTGTAGGGGGCAGTGACATTATCCACTAGCCTGGGTTAGACTGCCATGTCCATCAAAATGGGATGCTAAGGTGACCATGCTTATATGTCATCAAGCCAATAACTGTATGCAGCCTTCTTCTCTGTTAGCCACATACATCATTCTAGATGCAAGCTATGGTGACATTTTTTTAAGGCACTAAAAAAGTCCCAGAAAGTTATACTAGCACCACATGACCACAGGGTATTCCTGACCCTCCTCTTGAGGTTTGCGTATTCCCCACATACAACACCCACTGACAGCTGCTGTAAGTGGCTTGCAATGCCATGTTGACATTGCACAGGGTGAATAGAGAGCGGCGTAGCTGAGGGGGGTGAGAGGGGTGGTCCACCCTGAGTGGCACTTTGTAATAAATGAGAAGATGTTGTTTTTTTTTTTTGGCCTGGCTGCTGGTACAGAAAGGCAAAAGTCAGGTGGTGCCATGGTGGCTTTCCATTTGACTGAGATGCACACCATGACGCATGCATGCAGCAGCAGCAGGCCAACAGGCAGCCCTTTGATGGTCGCGCAGTCGCAGACCTAGCTGTGGAACAATGTGGGAAAAATAATGGGAAACCTGGGCTGGGAAGAAGAATAAACAAAAAGCCAGAAGGCAAGCACTGGAATCAGAAACTGTAAAATTAAGGCATTAGTTTAGATGTTGATTCTGTATGGCCACTCTTACTACAATCCTCCTATTACAAAGTTAGCAGTTTCTGCAGTATCATACAAAAAAACCCTATTTAACATGAATGTTAGCCTACTGTTCTGATCGCTTAATAGAATGAAGTAATGGATGCAGCTCCAAAGAAGTATCTGATATATAATCCCACAATGAGCTTCTCTCTGTGCAGGTAATTTAAAGAGCAAGTAGAAGGTGTTTCATTCTTTTGACCTTTAGCTCCAACAGAATGCTGTAGTCCACTTGCATCACCAAGCATTCTCACTTGTTTTTCTCAGTTTGCACAAGTTATTGGCCCATAGCCATGGTGAAGCATTGCCCATGACTGTTGTCCCTGCTTTTGCTGTGGCAGGGTTCTCACTGCTCATGCTAACTTCAACAGCTCCAGTCCTATATGACCTTTTTTTTTTATTTTTGCAAAAACAACATGAGCATAGGGATAGCCACTCAGTAGTAGCTTTAAACATGATTCCAAAACATTCATGGAAGGCAAGGCATGGGATAATAGCACTACTTCTTTTTTAAAAAATGATTTATCTATTTGGACAGCCTGATGGATGCCTGCAGTTAAAGTTTTCATTTGTTTGTTTTGTTTTCTTTCCTTCACCCAGAATGTCCAGTTGAGTAAAGCCCTTGGGAGAATGAGTTGCACAAAAATCTACTACCATATTTGCCTTATTTTTGTGTTGACGTGCACACATCTGCAAGAACAACACATTGGTTTGGAATGACAGAACGTAAATATTTTTCACCCCACCACTGCTGGTTTTCATACCCCTTTAATTCTGACTGTCTCAGCAGACAATACACATTTAATTTATACTCTCATGCATTCTGCCATACTAAACTGATGTTTTGTGCTTGAATATGCATGTTACTGTATTTATAATGACACAAAACATTAACATCTTGATTGAAATTTTTATTTAGAAAATACTATTTTCTGGAGTAAACAGTCCATCATAAAACAGATTGCCAATAAGGTGTACTTTATACTGTACATTAACATAATATGTTGCCTTATCATACATATGCATGTCATTGAGATCCTACAGTTCTACTCTTTAGGTTCATAGGTTAGTACTAGGCTAATTGCCCCTTGTGGGTCATTTAAAGCCTAGCTAATTACCCCATGTGAGAATCAAACCCTGAACCTTGTGTTTGCCAGGTAAACACCTTAACCATTATGCCATCCTCCCACCCCTTAATGATTGTATGTAGCCAGGCCTGTGTATCTTGTGCATTTTGGCATTGTAGACTCAGAACAAAGGTTGAGGTTTAAACTTCTTCCTCTAAGTAACCTAATGATTAGTGTTGGTCTAAGTATGAAAATCCTTACCTTATGGGCATGCATACAAATAGATAAGAAGCATTACCACAGGAAACGTAATAAACCTTCAACATGAGAACCCATAAAAATAATCATAGCTTATTAGGCTTACTGTTCTTTCTGCTAATTTTAGCACGTATTTTCACTAATGGAAGGAAGGATTTAAGACATGTCTACCCATAGTGCAGCTGGGTAAGATAAATGATATGCCATTAGGATAAATGTCATCATCCTGTGTGTCTCCATTTCTTTCTATCTACATAGCTCTCAGAATCAGAGACTAATACCTTAAGAATTCTGCCCTTATTGTGCATTCTAGTCATGGCACATGTATTAACCCACACTGCCATTAAAATTAGTGACAAGCAGAATGGCTGTGTACTGGTGCTACAGAGTTTAACTAAAAGCAGCCCTGTTTCACTCTGCCTCTTGTGTGATGTGTCACACTCTGTTTCTCACAGAGCAGGGAATGTTACAGCACTAATTCACTGAATTTCATTCATCTGCTGTATGAATGGTAAGAGCTCTAGCCAGTATTGTGTGACGTCAGTGCCAGAGGACTCTGTGGTGGTACCAACCACAGGAATTTCAGCATGTGGTTACTCTGTTTCAAACACCTGATGTATTCTGTGACTGACAAGCAATCCACCAATAAATTGATATCCCAGTAGAAGGAGTCCGATCATTGGAGTCCAGCTGTTGAAGTATTGTTGAGTATCTGGGCTTTCTATGGGGATGCACTATGTAACACCATTTTCAGATATTTTATAAGTGACAGAAGAAAATGTGTGAAAAATCAGGAAGTTCTGCAAAATTCTGGACAATTGAAAGATATGGTTACTGGAACTATGATTGAACATACTGCCATTAACCTTAGCTCTTAACTGTCCAAAGTTTACCATAACATCCCTAATTTTCTTTATATTTTTGCTCTGTCCCTCAGAATGTTTTATATTTTCTGGTAAATCACTGACAATAGTGATAATTCAATAATGCCAGGCATTCTTATTTGTTTTTCTAGACATCGTTTTCACTTTTTGTATGACTATGATATGTATTATGTTTTATTTGGGGGGGTGGCAAACTCAAAGTCAGCCCTGGGCGGCATAATCTCTAGCTATGACACTGTCAACAGCTAATGGTAAGCCTCCACTTGCTGAGAATAATTTATTTTCACTTAATTTTATCTGTATTTTTGACCAGGGAAGAGCACTGGTCTTTATGGACCTTTTGCAGACTCAACCTGAGAGCACTCTACAGTTTAGTGATTTACACAGATTTACACAGTTACTCGGTGGAGGCTGAGGGAAACAAACCCTGGACCACTGCACCACAGGAAATGGCTCATTAACAACTCCTAATTCTTTATGCTAATTGACAGACCAATGAATGACTGGAAACCACTTGACCCTCATCCTGGAATGGTAAAACCAGCAAAAGCTACTCACTCCCACCTCCTTACCTGGCTTTTCCAGCACCCAAACTGCTACCTGAATGTAGGCCCTACAGGACATAGTCAGGTCTTTATCCTTCTGCTGCACAGCCAGGCATATTTTGGAAAAAATTTGTACCCAAGCTGAAGTAAGAAAATGGGCTGAAAATTACAGAGGAAGGATGTTTAGTCACGTTTTGGACAGTAGGATAATCAAACTCATTCTTAATAAGTGAGTGAGTTAGTCAGTCAGTCAGTCAGTCAGTCAGTCAGTTAGTCAGATAGTTAGTTAGTTAATTGCCTTTGGTTACTTGTAAATCCCAACTGAGCAATGACTCTCCACATCACATATGCTTATATAACCTATAAGTACAAATGTACTACATAACACTCAAGGCTATATAACTTAACAAGAGATCACCATGTTGCACATATTATATAGTACCAAGTGTACTACATAACACTCAAGGCTATATAACTTAACAAGAGATCTCCATGTTGCACATACTGTATAGTGCTTACAGCATAATAGGACCAGGCACATCTATACAATATAATATATACAATGTATTAAGCATTATTTTACAGTGTTGTATGGGTACCTTCCCAAAATTTTAGCATACAGACAACTAATGTGGCATATGTATATTTTATCTAAACAACTGAATTCACTTGAGGTGATTATGTTAGTAAAATTGTGACATGTTTGAGATATTTGTGTGATTTAACTGCACAGGGAGGGGACTTAATGTAGTTGATACATGGGAAGGACTGCTTTTGTAAATTCCAATGAAGTCATAACTGTTAAAAACAAACAAACAAATAAAAAGAAAGCTTACACATTGAAATGAAAAGAAATATCAGTATTTTTCAATATATTTTGAGGCCTGGAATAGATCTAAAATTGTTTATCCCAAAGCTGCTTTGAAGTCTTTATAGAATTTTGTAAACATGCCATCTCCATCTGGTACTTCAGGTTAAGGGAGGATTGTTATGATTTATGTTGTTTAAGCTGAGTTTACGCATAATATGTGTTTTCAATATTTTGAGTTTCAGTATTTTGAGTATTCAGTATTTTGAGCTTTCAGTATTTTGGTTTCAGTGTTTTGAGTTTCAGTATTTTGATATTTCAATGTTATGAAGTGAATCCATATATATATATATATATATATATATATATATATATATATATATATGTATATATATATATATATATATATATAGGGTCTATATTATATGAATGAAAGTTCATATAAGCGAACACTGTAATGAGCGAAACTCCCGGACGTCGAGGTGCGTGTTGTGGGATCGCAGTACAGTGAAGATTGGAGTTTTTGCCCTTTCCTCACTGTAGTGTGATCTCGGAGTTGGAATATATATTTAGCAGGGGTTGTGGGGAGCGCAGCCTCCCACAATATTGTTTTTGATGTCTGGGATTTTCACTCATTGAGAGTTCGCTTATATGAACTTTTATTCATATAATATAGACCCGTATTTATATATATGGTTTCACTTTAATAATATCGACATACTAAAATATCGAATTTTAGTATTTCGAGACTATAAAGTCGAAAGTGCAGTTATGTGAAACTGCATAATATCGAATCCAGAAATGGTGAATCTGCCGTTGTGTTGTCACGTTCGTGACGTGTGGTGCAGTTTGTGGATTGAGCTGGGGATTCAGGCAAGTGGTGTTCTTGTAAGGGTATTGGGTAGGGATTTTAGTGTGTGTGAGTGTGTGTAGTGGTGAGTTTTATGTGTTTGTGTCTTTAGTGCGACTTCGGAGTTAGTATATATAAGTAACGGGGGTGTGGGGGAGTGCAGCCCCCCACACGTGGGGTGTAGGGGAGCTTTCCCCTCCTGCTCATAGGTACGATAGGTGTGTTTGTTTGTTATGTTATGTTTGTGTGTGCAGTTTTCTTTGTTGTAGTGTCATTAGGTAGGTGTATGTGTGCTTGTTTGTGTGGTGGTGTGTGTATGTGAATAATCGTGATTTTTAATTTCGCAGTTGTGGGTGTCAGTTTTTTGAGCTTTCAGCTTTATAGTCTCGAGATACTTAAATTCGGTGTTTTAGTATTTCGAGACTATAAAGTGACTCCACACACACACACACACACACACACATATATATATATATATATATATATATATATATATATATATATATATATATATATATATATATATATATATATACATACATACATGCACATGTATATGTATATATTTCATTTCTTTCTGTATAATATGCTGGTTAGGAAACTGCATCATTATCTTCTAAATGTAGAAAAACTATTTTTGAAAAATAAAAGGAATGCTTTTCTGTAGAATTGCCTCATAGTTTTAACAGTAAAGACAACAGACGTGTTTACATACTGTATCATTGTGCTCTGCATTTGGTGGAGCTGTAATTGTTTTTTCACTCCTCCATTTATTCATCTATGGTTCAGTAATTTAGGGGACCTAATTCCTTTGACCCAATACATTTTTCTGCTCCCTCTTGATATTTATATTTTTGTACAGCAAGCTGCTCCAGTCCATTTTGAAGTGAATCTGCTAACTATGTTTACTATTAATTGCTTCATCTTTATACTTTTTACTAAATTTGTCAGTTTCCCTTCTATCTGTCTTATTTGTTCTTCTATTCTCAACCCTTTTTGTATCTCTAATGCCACAGTAGTAGCCATAACCTTTTCTACTGAGAACAGGTTTATACTTGAAACAGATCATTTTTTGCAGGAATGTAATGCTGTTACCATCAGGTAGTTTAGGAGATAATGATTGTGCAAAAATTTATTGTAGCAGTAGATGTAAGAAATAAATGTTAGCCCACTACCCAGTTATCAACTGACTGAGTAAATAAAATGCCTCAAAATGTTTACTGCTAAGACAAAAAAACAGTATTTTCACACACATCTGTCATGCTGGTACAGGTTTAACTGTATTTTATGTGTATGGCCACTTGGCTTTACTTATGCACTATGGTGGAAAAAGAGTTATATGCTTACCATAACTTGGAGTCTGTGCTATCCAGTGTCATTATTCATCACAAATGGGTATAGGATCCAACATTGGATTCGAGACGGCAACTAAGAAGACATTGCCGGAGTTCAAGCTTCTCCCTTTCCCAAGATCCCTAGCTATCCACAACCCTCAGATCGAGTTTGCTGGATAATAAAAGAAGGCAATGAAAACTGCCTAAAAAGATAAAAAGATAGTAAGGGACACATCCTCACTAACTCCCCATTTACCAGAAGGAGCAGGATAGAGGGTGGGAACGTGATGAATAATGACACTGGCTATCACAGATTCCAAGTTATGGTAAGTACACAACTCTTTATCTGATGCTATCCATGTCATTATTGATCTCGGATGGGTCAGAGTCTCTAGCTACTAACAACCCTGGGAGGCCTCATGGAAGGATATGCCAGAGCACAGAAGAACCAAAGGAAGCCCTGCTCCTGGACACCAAGTCTAACTTGCAATAAACGACAAAGGTATGGGGATTACACCAAGTAGCAGCAGCTAATGGCCCTGGGGTCTTTACAAGCCTAGCCACAGAATTACCCTGGGATAGTGTCACCCAACCTTAGTTCCCCATGCCTCTGTCGAGTAGAGCCACTAGTGTTATCCCTGGGGTGTAATTTCTGTTTCCCATCCACTCATCAACATTTCTCTTGAAGATGGTCAGCGAGGTGCTCTGCTTGACATGTATGGGAAGTCTGTTCCATAGCATGGGCAGTCTCTGGGTTATAAACCTGTCCCTCCAGCATGTTCTGTTAATTGTGGTAATGAAGTTGAGGTCTCTGAAGCATGTGGTGTGGAGGGATTGGGATTTCTTTAGATGTAACATTTCTAATAGAGCTGGGTCAGACATGGCTTTGTAAGTCAAGCAGAGATCGCCTCTAAGTAGGCGATATGAGACAGAGAATAGTTAGAGTTTTTTGAGTCTGTCCATATAGGACAAGTGTTTAAAGCCTAGGATCCTCTTTGTGAGGTACTTTTGTGGCCTCTCCAGTTGTTGCAGTGTCTAGTGAGGTACATGCCAAATGGGGCATTGAACTCGATGATTGGCCTAATGAGGGAAGAGTAGAGGGAGACAATGACCTCTTTTGTCCTGGATGCAAAACCCTTAGTAATGAGATGTGCCACATAGAAGGACTTTCTGACCACAGTGGCAATGTGGTGATCAATAGAGAGGTTGCTGTCAACCTGTGTTCCCAGATCTCTTATAATGTCTTCTGTGTTCAGTGGACTACCATCAATGTGGTAATTCTTGGGAACTGGGTTTTTTTCCAAAGGGGATGACGACACATTTTTTGGCATTGAGCTTAAGGCCATGGTTCTGACACCAGTTGTTGGTCACAGTGAGGCCATTTTTTAGGATGTCAACATCACTTGGGGAGTTAATAATAGCTCCCAACTTGCAATTGTCTGTGAACTTTGTCAGCCAGGGTCCCTTTGTGTTGGCCTGGACTTCAGAGAAGTAGATACCAAACAGGAGAGGACCCAGGACCAAACCCTGTGGGACTCCACTTGTGACTAATAGGCAGTCTGACTTGGAGTCAGCTACTTTCACACTGTGGGCTCAATCTGTGAGCCAATTTGCAACCCACCTAGTGATATAGGGGTTGATGCCAAGCTTAGTGAGTTTTTCTATGATTCCTGAGTGGGAAATGGTATCAAAAGCCTTGGCCAGATCAAGGTAGGCTGTATGAACCACCTTGCCTTCATCCACAACTCTGGTGACTGACTCAAAGAAGTCGACCAAGTTGAGCAGGCATGATCTACCCTTCACAAAACCAAACTGTGTGGAATATCCAGAGTTTAGAGATTCCCTATATCCTTGTTTATTAGGTCCATGATGATGTGTTCCATAGCTTTGCATATCAGACTCGACAGGCCAATGAGGCAATAGTTCCCAGCATCTGTAGTCCCTCCTCCTTTGTGGAGAGGGATAACTGCAACAGTGCACCATTAGGCAGGGACAAAGCCTGAGGTGAGGCTGTGAATGAACAGAGCACACAGGTGAGATGCCAGTTCACTCTGTAGTTCATATAGAACACAACCAGGGATTTTGTCAGGTCCCATAGAAGCTGTATTCTTGGCCTTGGACAGTGCTGTTTTAACCTGTGCAGCAGTAATACTGGTTGCCTGTCAATCTACTGGCTTTGTGATTGGTCCTTTGGGGGGGAGAGGGGGGGTAAAGTTGGCACTGAATCTGTCAGCCAGTATACTTGCAATATCTGTTGGCTCGGTATAGGAGGCACCATTGTGCAGTAGCTCAGATCAAATCTGGGTATTGCCGTTGAGATTCTTTACATAACTATAGAAGGCCTTGTGGTTGTGTTTACTATCTGCTGCAATTCTGTTTGCCAAGAAGGCAGAAGACGTCACTACCAACCTAGTAGAGTGAGCTTTGACTGGTCCAGTGAACTCCAGGTGTCTACTTTCATAAATGTAAGAAATACAACTGGCAATCCAATGAGAAATAGACACCCTGGAAACCGCTTGACCTGTCCTAGCATGAGAAAAGGCAACAAAGAGCTGATCAGACTTTCAGAACTTTTCCATCCACTTGAGATAAAAACATAGCTGTCTATGAACATCCAAACAATTCAACTGATATTCTCCCTTATTGCAAACATTGGGAAAGAACCCATGAAGATGAAATGACTGATTAAGATTTGCCTCCGAAACTACCTTAGGGGCAAAGGAAGGACTGGTCCTGACAGAGACCCTATCCTTATGGAATACCATGAATGGAGGCTTTTTGTACAGAGCCTACAATTCATAAACCCTCCTGGCTGAAGTAATCACTACCAGAAAGGCCATCTTCCTAGACAGAAATTTAAAATCACAGGTAGCTGCAGGCTCAAAAGGTTTCTGTGTTAAAGACTCTAGCACCAGAGTGAGATCCCAAGGAGGGGAGGAATCTACAGGAGTTGTGAGCAGAAAGATCCCTTTAAGGAAGGCCTTACACAGCTTAGAAGAAAAGGTGGGACTCTCGCTCAAATGGAAGTTGGAGATAGCAGCCAGTTGGAGTTTAATTGTAGAAAAACTTGCCCCCTGATGAAAAAGAGTGGCCAGGAACATCAATATGTCTGGGACAGATGCTGAAAAGGGGTCAATATTGTGCTGTTTTGCCTAGATAGAAAATCTCCTCCATTTGCTGGAATAAACCTTCTTGGTTGACGGCTTTTGGGAAGCCAAAATAATAGTCCTAACTGAGGAAGAAAGCCCGGACTGGGAGAGAATCATTTGAAATGGAGGTACCAAACAGTCAGATAAAGGGTCTAAAGATTGGGAATCAGCTCTTGTATCCAGGATGGATATTTCAGATGAGACCAAAGGAGGGAAAATCATGCCTAATGAGGCCAGAAGGGGCCAATGAGGATGAGGTGAGTCTTCAGGTGATGAGGTTTCTGTAAAACCTTGGGAATGAGAGGAGCTGGGGAATAAGCATACAGAAGACCCGGTAGCCAATCATGAACCAGATCATCCCTGGGAGACTCCCCCTTTGGGGGGATCAGGGCAAAGTATTTGTTGCATTTAAGCCCCAATGGTTGAATATCCAATTTGCCACTGACAGATTCAGGGACCACACATGAGAACTCAGGATAGATCTGCTGAGTTTGTCGGCTAAGATGTCGAAACTGCCAGGAATATGCATTGCAAGAAGAAAGCACCTGGAAGACATCACCCATTCCCACACTCTCATGGCCTCTCTGCACAGGGGATAAGAATATGTTCCCCTCTGCTTATTGATGTACCAGACCACCGCCATGTTGTCTGACTGAATTGCAATGATCCCGAGAGGGAGATAGTCTTGGAAGGCTTGCAACATTAGAAGGACTGCTCTCATCTCCAGGACATTTATGTGCAATTTGGTCTCTAAGGGGGACCACGGACCTTGGACAGTCCTTCCCCGATAATGCCCTCCCACCCCAACAGAGAGCCTTCCATGGTCACCGTGGCTTGGTGTTGGTGAAGACAGCAGGGTCTACCTAGAAGAAGGTCCTGAGCTTGGATCCACCAAGCAAGGTGATATCTGCAGACTTGAGAAATCCTGATGGTCATGCACTTGGGATGAAGGTGGGCTGACCACTATACTCAGATATGTTATATCTGGTGAGAGGGACTAACTGAATCGCCACTGCCATGGAACCTAGGGCTTGCAAGATTAAGTGAACTGAGGGGCATTCCAGATCCAGAAGGAGATGGACCTGATCCTGAATCATTTTGACTCTGTGTGGAGAAAGTGCTGCAGTTTCTGACATCGTGTCCAGAAGAACCCTGATAAATTTCAGGCTCTGACACGGGACAAGATGAGATTTGAGCAGGTTGACTGTGATGCCTAGGTCCTGAAAGAGACTGAGTGTGTAATCTGTGTCAGAATAAATTGATGTCTTGTTGGTGCCCAATCATCCCGGTACAGAAAGACCTGGAAATCTTGAAGCCAGAGTTGGGCTGCTACCACTACCATACATATGGTAAATACCCAGTGGGCTGAGGTGAGATCAAAGGGCAGGGCTCTGAACTGATAGTGACTGGCCCACAACTGGAAGTGCAGGTATCTCCTGGAGTGTCTATTTTGATGTGATAGTACATGTCCTGGAGATTCACTGTGCACATTCATTTGTCCTTGTGCAGAAGAGGCAGAATGAACTGAACAGTGATCATCCGGAACTTCAACTTCTTGACCGACAAATTTAACACAATGAGGTCCAGAATGGAACGCAAGTCTCCAGTTTTTATGGGCACTAAAAAAAAGTGAGAGTAAATCCTGGACCCTTGTTGCCCAACTGGGACCTCCCAGATAGCTCTTTTTTGAAGGAAGTCTCGAACATCTAGAAGGGCCAACTCCATTTGGTGGGGTGAAACATCCAGTAGAGATTTTTGAGTAGGAGGGAGCTGAAAAAAGGGTATGGAGCAACCTCTAGACATGATGTTTAACATCCACTGATCTGCTGTAATACTTGTCCAGGCTAGTGGGTGAAGGGAGAGATGACCACTGACTGCCTCCAGGGCAGGACAGCCGGACAGCATTTCAGGAGCACTGAGGAGGCCTCTCCCAGAAGGGTTCCCAGGAGCCCTAGTTCTGCAGACCCCTCTGCTTCTGGGATGTCATCTGCTGTCAATCCCCCTTCCCTGGCCAGAGGAAGAGGGCTCCTGAAGAGCATCCTGGAAGGAAGACTGAGACCTGTGGAACCACAGTTTCTTTTTACCCCTCTGAGTTTTGGAAAAGGATCATTGGAGAGTAGATAACTTGATCCTGACTATGGAAAGAGTCTTTTCCTCCTGCTCACTACAGGTTAAAGTTTCTTTGATTGAAGGACCAAACAAAGTTGACCTATTGAAAGGGGCATTGGTGAATTATGCCTTGAAGTTATCCGCAAACCTGCAAGGGTGAAGCTTGGCTTGGCAATGCTGGTGCCCACAGCTCAAGAGGTGGCCTCCTCTGCATTGGAGATTAACCTCATCGATGCATTAGCTATGGAAGCCAGAGTGGATAGCTTTGGAGAGACCAATTTAAGACTCTCCGGAGGCAACAACTCAGAAAAGGAAGTGGAGAATTCTGATGCCAAGTCCCTTTGCAGCCAAGTAAATTTTGCCATGTAGTTGGTTGCTGTCAGTCCAAAAGTAGCTGAGTCAAACACACTTCCCAAAATGGTCACTCGCTCGAGATTCCCTGTTCAGGAGATGGAGCATGGAGCTCTGTTTGGCAAGCTTCTTTTTTGTAGCTGTGGCCACCAAAGAAACATCAACAGGAATGCCTTTGCTCCAAAATGCCTTGTCTTTAGGAGGACTTAAGAACTTATCAGCTCTTTTGGGAACTGGTTCTACTGTGTCTGGCTCCTTTCACGTCCTGCTGGAAGTGAGATGGATGAGCTCATCAGCAGGGAGCTACACCCAGGTAGAAGATGGGCCTGTCCCAAATGCCTTCAAAAACATGGATTCCTCTGAAGACAAGGCAGGACAAGACCAACCCCTCACTCTTTAAGGGTCTCAGGGATGTCTCCAAAAGATACCTCCTCAGGCGGGAGCCTAGGGGACCCATCTCCTTCCTCAAAATCCATGTCTTCATTGACAGACTCTCAAGAGGAGTACAAGTGCTTCCTCTTGCACATCCTCAGGACTCAGAAAAGGAAGGGACCTCAATGGGGGGGCAATGCTTGTCTGAAGGCACTCACGGGAAGGCTGAAACTGGTAGGATGAAGAGGTCTCACCGCCCAAATTAGAAAGGGACTTGGGGGATTCAGAGCCAAGGTAGAGGCAGCTGCCCATGCAGAGACAGTCCTATCTATTGCCCGGAAAGCCGACGGGCTGGATGAAGCCCCCTTTTCTTACCCACCAGCCACAACAACCAGGATGGGAGAGTAGACTCTGATGCAGCACTGATGTCCCAAGATGATATCAGCCCTGAGCTGTCCAAAGCAGAGGCCCCCAAGGGGAGGGAATGGTCTGAAACTCCTGCCCTGATCTAACTCCCCAGGGACCCCGACCGACCTCCTGGGGTCGAGGCACCACCAGCTCTGAGGGCAATAGAGCTGAATTTGCCAGGGACTTGGACTGTGTTGAAACAGAAGAAATGCCTGACACTGCTGCCCTCTCTCTAGGGATGCCCTGATCCTGGGGGACTGAACCCAGATGGGTTAGTTAGGAAGAGTGGAGTTCTGTGGCTGACAAAGATCCCCTGGGCATGTGGGTAGGGAATGGCAAAAAATCCAGTTCTATTTGGGCCTTGAGAAAGCTCTTCATAATCTTATCTATATCTGAGGGCCAAAAGAAAGGAAAGGCTACTTATCTGGATGTGGTTCTAACTTGAGATGCAGGAAGCATGTCTTAATCAAATCATGGCAAACAAGATCTGAGGGTTGTGGGTAGCTAAGGATCTTGGGAAGGGGAGGAGCTGTCTTCTTAGCTGTCGTCTTGGATCCGATGTCAGATCCTACACCTGACAATGATCAATAATGACACGGATAGCATCAGATCAAGCCATTGACTGGTTCCAAATGTGATCCACAGTTCAACTTTGTTAATCATAAAAGAGTAAACAAGTCCTATTTTGAAATTAAGTGTCTCATAATATCTTATAGTGGATCTCCAAATGAATTCTGATGTTTTTCTTTTCTTCACAGGTTCAGGTTACCCTTGCACACTCCACAGATTATGTTGCTGTTCCATGTGCAAATTGTCAGTACACTAGCTGTCTGTGTGGAAATGAAGACAAAACATTTGTATGGAGCATTACACCAAAAACCATAGGTAAGAACAGCATCACCGCAATAATACATTACATTACATTCCAGTCTCCTCTTTTCAGTAGACCTGAAGTTCTCTCCAGCAGCATGGAGTATTGTGGCAGTGTTCATGAAAATGTAGCTTTTTCAGAAAAAGTTTCACAGGATTCAAAATTCTGTATTGCAGGATTTCAGTATTTAATGTAAGGTGTTATTCTGTGAGCTAAGTAGTTGAAATGCATGTTCCCAAATGTAGTCTGTAAAAGTCAAATATGTGACAGTGGCCACTAGGAGGCATAGTAGGCTAAATGAAGGGTAACTACCTGCCACCCTCCTCCTACACCATACAAAAACAAAGTAAAATCTAAGTGCAAAAGAAACCTTTGCCCCACTTGTAGCTGTGAGGACAAATTGGCATAATTTTAATATGGAAGTGCATTAGTTGAGTTAATCTTCTGAGGTAAATCTGCTGTCACCATACATTTTTAAGGATTTTACTGAATTTCACATTTGAAGTATTACACCTGTGCACAAACATGCAGCCTTTCAGTCCACTTGGGACTCTCTTTAACATTCTTTGTTGTACAAAGTATTCCATAATTGATAAAGACGTCAACAATCTATCATGCTACCGTTGTTAAGGGTTTGTTCCTTTAGGTCTGTATTCATCATAATTCTTGACATTTCCTCCCTCTTGCTAAGGCCTGTGATGATTAGGCCCATTGTCTTTTCTTTCACTTTTCCATGGTGTCATGGAATTGTTCTCCATTTTTTCTACGTACTTTCTCCTGTTTCCTTCCATTTCCAAGAATTTTCCATATTTTGCTGTTTATTTGCTTTCTTTTTGTCACTGTGAAATTTATCATACTACTGTGGGCTGAAGATGACATACGTGAATTCCATTCTATCAGTTCATTTTCACCCCATGCAAAAAGACTCCCTTCTGAAGTAAACTGCTTTGACAGCAAGCCTTTAGATAAACCCTTGAAATGAGGTGGCATATAAGATGCTAAAGTCTGCCTCAGTCTTACGATAAGATAAGACTGTTTTTTTTTTTTTTTTTTTTTATATTTCTGTATTTCCTTTTGATGCTCATAGTAATATGTGCAGATGTCAAAAGTCACCATGCAATTCCCCTTTACATAGAAAAGGCAGAATGATTGAAATGGCAGCATATAAACAGAGCTGGATCCATCACAAAGCCACTAAGGGGGTTACCTAGGGCCCACTGGCCAGGCGGGCTGCCACAAACTTAAATTTCTTCTTTAAGAATGCATTCTGCATGCATTACATTTCTTCTTTAAGGATGCATGCAGAGTGTGTCCTTAATAGTGTCTGTGCATGCACCACTGGGAGGGAGTGTGTGACATTTTGAAAATTAGCAATAAGAAGGAGAATGAAACAAGACAGATGCATGTTAAGTCAGTGGAGAACTAAGGGAGATGTCTGTGTGTGTGTGCGTGCGTGCGTGTGTGTGTGCGTGTGTGTGTGTGTGTGTGTGTCTGTGTGTGTGTGTGTGTGTGTGTGTGTGTGTGTGTGTGTGTGTGTGTGTGTGTGTGTGTGTGTGTGTGTGTGTGTGTGTGTGTGTGTAATGTCCTAGTTAGAAGTGACAGGTTATCTAATTTAATGAGGATCAAACACTGTCCCCTGGATTCACTATCCTTCAGTGCATGACTAAGGTAGTCATGCACGGAATCGGCCATTTAGAAGCCTGCCAGCAGCGCGCCATGCATATTAATGAAAGTGCACTACCTGAGCTCCTAATCCTACATGGAGAGTGGACGAGTGCAGGGGGCGTGTCTGAGAGCAGAGCTCTCACAATATACACGCCCCTGTAATGAAGAACTGCAGAATGATAGTAAACAATGAGCGAGACCGCTCATAGATGTATGTATATCCCCAGCGGCACCCCCCCACATGTATAAAAACAATACTGAAGAACAAAAATATATATATTTTTTAATAAAATGGACAAAGTTTAACCGTAGGTGCACGGGTTTGCCCATCGCTTAGCTACAGTTAATACAGGTTAAATAGCAGAAAGAGGATAAAAAACAAGATATATGCAAATGAAGCAGTACAGCAATAGTGTAGTAGGCAGAGCATTTGCCTTACAAGCAGTCATTCCTGGTTCAAGTCCCACTGAAGTACATTCCATTTTCCCTTCCAAATCACTTTTTATGATAAATATTTTTATTGCATAACCTAATAAATAACATATATTTCTGAACTGCAATACTGCATTTAATGTAGATGTGAGGAGTCAGTGTCATAATGTTGCAAAGTCCACAGATAATCACGTGACCCATACAGTATCACAGATACAAATGGAAGGTAAACTGTGTAATGAATGCTAACTCCATACATTTCTTCAAATTTCCCACCTCCCTAAGAACTATTACACTATTACTGTCTAAAATGTAGCACTAGTAAGCGGTAGTAAGCACTCTTAAGCACTAGTAAGCGGGTTTAAGGCCATTTGCTTGGGGGTAAGCAATGCGCACACAGGTGAAGCAAGATCGAAGCAACTGTAAGCATATGTAACCGGAGGTTAGCACTGCTTACCCTCATGCAAAGCCACGCAAACCTGCTTACAAGTGCTCAAAAGTGCCTTGATCACTCAGTATGCATCAGCCGCCATTCTGGGCAGGAAAAAATAACCAAGCTTTGTAGGTTGTGGACCCAGGACCCTGTATTCTTCAGTCAGAGTACATTAAGCCAACACAACCGTACATAAGACTGAGGTTTTAATAAACAAACCTCTCCATAGGAAAACAAGCTGAACATCTGAAAGAGCTTTCTATACAGCCTTAGGTTGTATACCCAGCTACATCACATAAATATGTGAACTGGAGTACTGCAGTAAGGACAGATGTGAGGTGTTATTGTAATAATGTGTAGAAGTCCCCAGGACCCCATACAGTGTATGTATACATGAATCATGGATACCGGACACATATATAACCTGTAATGAATAATAAATCACTGCCAAAAAGCAAATGTAATGCTAATTAACTATTAAGCAATGCTAAGCACTGCACAGTGCAGCTTAGTAAGTGTAAGCAATGTGTAGGGCAGACAATTCAATCTGCCTGTTGGTATACCTCTTGAAGCACTGCCAACCTTAAGTAAGCAGGTGTGCCCATGGTTTAGCCTTTTCAAAACTGTCCAGTCATGGGAATGTGTTGGAAATCGGACATATTTAAACCCCACAGATGCCAATAATCCCCATAACTGGTTGCAGCTCCCTACTGTAGGCAGAATGGCTGGAGTAGGTGAAGGCATTTGATTCAGAGCTCAGCACTGGGGCATTAATGAGTCAAAATACATGGTGTGGCTCCTGGTCAAACACCATGAGCATAAACTCCTGCAGAGCCATTACCAGGGCTCTCAGTATAAAGCGGAGACCTGGGACAGTCTCACCCATGACCTCACTAGTGCCACAGGTATCCCCTGGACTGGTGAGCAGGTCAGGCATCACCATGGTGACCTGAAGCAGCGTAGGGGGATCTACTGGAACAGTGGATCCAGGAGTGCAGGCAGATGTCTGATCCCCTAGTTCTAAGTACCCATTCTACTAAGTATATAATAATTGCCTAGCTTATATATACTATGGATAGGTATGGCTAAATGTCACTGGATTTTTCTGACAGCTGCAGATGAGTGGGCTGTGAACCAGCAAGCCCATGCCGCTAGGCTGCAAAGGCTGCGTCTTGAAGCAGGTAGTAATAATCTTGCATGAAGTGTCATATCCTGTGAATAAAGGTATAACCCCAGGAGTGCTTGTGTATACTCTGATTTAATATGTTGTAGATTGACATGCTATGAATAGTACTGTAGTATTAAGCAGTGTTACCCACACTGTGGTACGCAGATAAAATGTGTAGGAAGTTCTGTATAACACGAGGTTAGTCATATTGTACAACTGAGGGAGACTTAGAGAAAAAACATTTGAAAGCTTTATACCAATTCCCTCATAGCACAGTGTACTGTGATGTTAACTGTAATAGTTTTACCACACGCAGCAGGGACTGAATCCCTGGAGTGGTAGTAAGTTGTATACATAATCATACCCCACAGCTGTACAGAATTTGTGAGAATGTTCAGATAGAAAGCTGTATGCATAATTAGACCCAACTGTACAGAGTTTGCTAGAATGATGAGATTGTAAGCATAATCATAACCATCAGCTGTGCGTCAGAATGTTCAGATAGTAAGCTGTATGCATAATTAGATAGACCCAACAAATGTACAGATTTTGCTAGAATGCACAGATAGTAAGCTGTAAGCATAGTCATAACCATCAACTGTACAGACTGTGTCAGAATGTTCAGATAGAAAGCTGTATGCATAATTAGATAGACCCAACAACTGTACAGATTTTGCTAGAATGCACAGATAGTAAGCTGTAAGCATAGTCATAACCATCAACTGTACAGACTGTGTCAGAATGTTCAGATTGTAAGCTGTATGCATATCCATACCCCTCAACTGTTCCGATCTGCCCAACATGTGCAGATAAATGGCCCAAATATGCTGCCTGGTACCCTGTTCCCCTGAGAAATCAGTGTGCTGATCCAAGAAATGTAGGCAGCCTGTGATGAAATATAACTGATAGTTAAACCTGTACATAGTCAGAAAATGTATATGAAAACAAATCTGTCATTGTAGCATCACACCCAAGGTGTACGAGAGCAATTCTCATAATATGTTACGTTAACACCTGCATCCTGTCAAGCCTCAACCAGAGTGTGTGCAATAATGCATTGAGGGGTATGTGTATAACATCAACATAGAATCTGGGAGTATGTGTAGAAATTGTCAGGTAGTGTTAACAAAGATCTTCTCAACAGCTATAACAGGTAAAAGGTGTACACTATACGTTAGACACAGTCCACGTATATACTAATCTACAAGCATACCATTGTACCAGGTAAGGCCAATGGGTAGTGTAATAATACATGTAAGGGACAGATCACTGCCGTGACTAAGAAAGTTGTGAAAACTACAGGGATATATCAGATGTTAATTGAAGTGTCTCTCTTGTGCCCATCATATGTGCAACAATAACCCAATTATACACCTCAATGGGTATGTTTACGCTCAAAATTTATGTTGGGACATATGTCCTATTGGTTCATAAATACCCACACTTGGTTCTGTGCATGTGCCATGTTAAAATACACCCATATTGGTGGCCTGTTGCCATCAATAAAACCTGCATGCTGCTGTTGTAATGGCCACTACTTTTCCATATATGCATGTGTTCTGCTCGCTATGCAACTGGTTTACATTTGGGGTCTTGGGTTAATGGGTATACCTGTGCATGTTGTTATAACTAATCCTGAATGCTGTTGACTGTTACTAACCCATATCTGTCTGTAAACTGCAACACCATAGCTCATATGAGAAGGCCGGTCCCAGTGAACCCACCTGTCCTACCTCAGCTGGCCATGGACTGGACACCAGCACGTCTGGGGCCCAGCCTGGGACCTTCTCCTCTGTAGGCCCTGCACCACCTTCAGGTGGAACCGCTGCAGGGGATGGGGCTTGGCCTCCCCCCGGGAGTGGGGGTGGAGAGGAATCAGTCACCCATCGTCAGGTCTGGGCCGTGGTGTGTAGGGAGATCGACAGGGCATTTCGAGACCAGCTATGCCAGCTTCAGGGCCACGTGGTGCAATTAGAGGGTGAGCTTGCCCCTCATACCCAGCCCCCAGCACGGCCACCTTTGGGGCCGTGAAGGTGCAGTGGTGACTGCACTTGGGTGGGGACATCAGTCCCACTGTTGCCATTTGGGGGCTCATGGGCTTGCGACTTCAAAACACCCCTCCACGTCCAAGGTGTTTACCCCCCCACATGTGTCATATACCGCCCTTGTATGCATCTTGTTTGTCTTGTCTGTTAATGTACCCAACCTACCTCTGCAAATATACCTACTACCTCTCAACAACATCCCACTCTCACCTGAAAAAAAAAGGGCAATCTGTTCCCACAAAAAAATCTTGCCCCATACATAGCTGTCCATTTTGCACGTGTCCACTGGACACATGTAATATGGTCTAATTGGCATCACAATGGATTTATGTTGTCCTCACCCCTCTTCCAGGGGTCTGAGTGTCCAAATCTACCTACAAATTCAGTGTATATGCACAGCTGTTGCTGTAGAAGAAATGGTCAGCTATGGACCTTCCCTACACCCTTCCTGCACATCCCTAGCTATTTTCCCTGCTGTCTTTCCCTCTTTGTGCCCCCTTTTCACTACTTTCCTATCAACCCTTTTTTCTTTTCTTTTAAAGAAATTAGCACAGGGGTAAGCGGCAGTGAGCACTTTTAAGCAGCAATAAGTGGGTTTATGCCTGTTTGCGCAGGGGTAAACACTGCCTACACAGGTTAAGCAATATAGAAGCTAACTGAGTGTAAGACACTGTAACCAAAAGTTAGCAGTGCTTAGCTCTGCACAAACTCGCTTACAACTGCTTTAAAGTGCCTTAATCACTCAGTATCCAACGGCCGGTGTTCTGCTCAGCAACAAAATAAACAGCCTCTGAAAGGCTCAAAACCAGGGCCCTGCATACCATGCACAAAGTGATTTACCACTAAACCATGGCAGATATACATAATCCTGATGTTTTCACAAACATATCATCCAGCACAATCAGTCAACAGTACAGGAAATGTAGTAATATCATACCACACAACCTGTTAATGCAAGAAGTCTGGACAAAGTGTGCCAAAATGTGGGTACAAATAGGGATATATGTCAAATACTGCTCTAATACACTTAAAACATTGCTAGTTACACAGTTACATTTATTAGAACACATATTTTGAAGGAGATGAAGTCTGAAACACAAACGTGTCGGCACTAGTTACTGAATTCAATCCTGAGACCATCCATGTCAGTAGCAAGAGAATGAAGCACAGGCCAAAAATATGAGCTGGACATGCATGAACATATGGACAGATATATATCTGTAAATGTAGACAGATAGACAACTATATATATATATATATATATTAACTCACAAATAATCATATAACATCAATTGTATATAGATAGATAAATATGTTCATATGTATGTATATATATATATATATATATATATATATATATATATATATATATATATATATATAGGGTTTTACATATAAAATTATGTAGATATACACACACACACACACACACACACACACACACACACACACACATATATATATATATATATATATATGTTAAATAAAAACAAATGATAACAACACAGGAGGCTCAGATGCAAAAGTTTACTAGTGTACACCAGGAGGCAAAAAACCATACAAGTACAGAGTTTTGTCTGACATGATGCAGGAAATACACAATTTTATATAGTCTTACATTTAGGCTGTGCCCACCTTACTGACGTGGTTAGTCACAGGGCACCTACATCACTATGGTCTACAATATTCTATTCATAAGAAAAAGCTGATGTTATACATTTTAAAAGTTTTCCCATGGGAATAATACAGCCTTGCAAAGCACCTGGTTCATTATAATGTCTTTCTGTAAATGTTACTCTTCCAAGGTCTCAGGCTAGCTTGAATACAATGGTCGGTTCACTCGCAACAACTTTTACTTTAGCAGCTGTGTCTTATCTCTGATACATTCACAAGGTCAATTATCTCAGAGGAAGGAATAAAATATTCAATGCTTTATACATTCAGTTTTCCTGACCCAGCAGATAATCATTAGTGAAAACATAAGCTTGCTGAGCTGGCTACTGCCAGGGTCAGAGTTCAAATACACTGCAGCTCCAAAGCTTCAAGCAACTACATGTAAAATCATTCTTATTGCCATATTGTAAATAGAATAAAATGCATTATATACTATTTGCTTTTAAACTAGCACTTTATACATGTTCAAATACATATTTTTCTAACATTTCCCTCCTTTTAATACTTTTTATTCTATTCAGAAACATAAACAATGTTATATCGTCTCCTAGCCTTTTCCTTTAAGGACTTTTAACTAGGCAAGTCATTTAGTTTATATTTCGGAACAAGTTTCATCTGGAATCAATAGTTTCAATTCAATGTCTTGGTACAAAGTTTCAGTTACAGATATATCAACAAAATCTTTGACTAATCTTGTCATACAGGGGATCCCGCAACAGACACATGCTCCTAATAGGAGCAGACCAACACAAATAGCAATCAAAATATTCATTAGGATAGAACCCCACCCACCAAATAGATTCTGGAAAAAGTTCGTCAGTGGGTTTGGGCCTGGTTCAGTCATGGCCGATACCTGCTGTATTACCTCTAGGTGATCATTAATCAAGAGCCATTCGATTTTGTAGCACAACAGTTCTCATTGCATTCAGTTCGTCAGTCACTAGTTCGAGAGCAGAAAAAGTTGCGTTACTCATTACTTCGAGAAGCTTCGACAGTTTTCTCAACTCCCAGATCGATTTGACTGCTCCATATGCTGGAAATATCCCAGCCCAGGATATAACACTGTCACTCAAGTCCATATGAGTCAATTTTTCTTTATCTTTCACGGAATGATGGTTCTTCCAACCAGCTTCGATTTTTCCCATTGGATTTACAGGTTTTCCGATTGGATCTTCAGGTTTTCGGGCTACATCTCTTACATTTCGTATCTTACCTAGAGGTAATTCTGCAGTATGCCTTATAGCTGGAACCAGATAACCCAAAAAACAACTGCTGGACCAATTCTCAGGTAGCCATTTGTATGCTTTTTTCCCACAAATAAAATAACAGTTTTCTACTTTGGTACTGATGCGGGTTAGCTCTGAATGAAACATTTTCTTGTCTATAACAGACAATTGTTTATGCAAAACAGGATTTCTCTGCACATCACTTAATGTTGTTTTCATTAAGCTCAAATATGAATCATAATTTGTGTTACAAACAGTGCCTTTATCTTTAGCTTTAATATAGCATTTATAAGATATAGTTATGTTACAGTTACTCCAACCCACTTGGAGTGTGTTATTCTTATAAAAACATACAATTCCCCTCTGTGTAATAGGCAAATACAATGCAATTTTGTCCTGTGATTTTACAGAACCTGTATCAAAAAGTAAATTTTCCCAAGTCTCATTTATCTCCAAGGGGACAGCGGACATCAACAGTCCTCCATATGCTGTTGGTATGGCAGTACAAACCCAGCAATTTGAAATGTTTATAGTCTCTACATATACACGCTTCATAGCTAGGTATGTGTTAAAGTTTGGATGCCAGTCTATAGACAGTTCATCACGTTTCTCCACTTTCACTTGTGTGGTTATATGTAGGAAGAACCACAACAAAAGGAAAGTCATCACAATCATAGTCAATAAATGCATAGTTAGCAAGATGATTAAACAATATCTTTGGGGTTGATCTGTATTTTTACTCATTTCGCTCTTGGCCATCCTGCCTTTGTTGTGTGTCAGTCACAAAATGTTTATCAAGCTGAAAATTCTTTACCGGTTTACAGTGCGTCAGGTGGACCCAGGACGACCTCTCAGCAACTTTGACTGTAGTAGGCGTCGCCAACAGTACCTGGTACGGTCCTTCCCACTTTGGACTCGCCCAATTCTTCCTCTTTGTGACCTTTAACCAAACCCAGGACCCTGGGGTCAGCACTGCTTCCAATGGTCTGGTCTGTCTTTTATCTGAAAAAGAGTTCAACTGCAAAACAGTTTTATTTGTTATTTTTTCCCTTCACATTTGTTTAGTTCTATGAAATCCATACAGATAGTATGGAACAGATATGGTGGTACAGGAAAACTCCCTTGCTTGGGTTTGAATGCTCCTTGTGCATGATGTTTGTTACAGATATGACATGCTGCACAAAATTTTTGTGTGAAGTTTGTGAATCTATATGTTTGGAATATTCGATTTACTAACTGTACCATCCCCCCTGATGAGACATGGCACTGCCCATGGCTCATCAAAGCTGCATATCTAAATAAATTAGACGGCAATATTGTTTTTTTCTCTTTGGAGATATACAGTCCATTTTTGAGGATTGCACCTCGTTTCTCCCATTTTTGTTTCTCAGATTTTGTAGTTAATGTCTGCATTGTTTTTAACATTTCTAAATCTAAAATCTCAGAGGGTTGTAATTCCTAGGTTAAAAGTAAAATTTCTGAGTCTGAGGCTGCTTGCTTTGCAGCTGCATCAGCTTTTGCATTTCCTTTTGAAATTGCATCCTGTTGTTTTGTATGAGCTAAACATTTACAAATAGCTACCTTAGTAGGTAACTGAATGGAATCTAACAAGTTCAAAATAAGTTGCGCATGATTAATCGGTTTGCCAGTAGATGTTATCATTCCCCTATTTTTCCATTGTTGTGCAAAAACATGCACTGTAGAGAAAGCATACTGACTGTCAGTATATATGTTCACACATTTATCTTTCGCTAGAGTACAAGCCCGTGTTAAGGCTATCAGTTCTGCTGCTTGAGCAGACAGGTTATGCTGTAAGGGTTGGGCTTCTAAAATATCTGTATCTGTGACTACTGCATACCCTACTAGATTTTTCCCTGTAGGACCCTTTCTGCATGAACCGTCCACATAAAATGTCACCTCGGCATCATCCAAGGGCATATCAGTAAGGTCTTGTCTGGGCAAAGTTATTTGCTCAATTTCCTGCAGGCAACTGTGTGGTGTGCCATCCACAGGAGTTGGAAGTAACGTTGATGGATTTAATGTTGTACAATGTTCAATTACCATATGAGGTTGGCTCAGCAGTATGGTCATACATGAAAGATGTCTAGCAGGAGATAGATATGCTATTTTCTCTTGCAGTAAAATTATCGCGACTGCATGAGGCACTCTCAATGTGAGAGGGTGGAACAACACTACTGAGGCCGAAGCCTGTACTGCCATTGCAGCTGCGACTACTGCTTGCACACAGTGAGGCAATGATCGTGCCACTGGATCTAACTGTGATGAATAGTAAGCTATGGGGCGTTGCTTATCCCCATGCTGTTGCATCAAAACTGACGTCATGTATCCCTGTTTACAATCCACGGTCTGAAAAAATCTTTTGTGGTAATTCGGAAGTCCTAAAACTAGTGATGAAGCTATCAATTGTTTTAGTCTGCAGAAAGCTGCTTCTGCTTCAGGTGTCCATTGTAATACATCTTGTGCTGCCATTGGTGTTTTATATATTAAATCAGCCAGTGGAGCAGATTCTAAAGCATAGTTTGATATCCAGCTTTGACAAAAATGAGTTGTTCCCAAGAAGGACATCATTTCCTTCTTGGTTGCTGGTTTGAGTGCCTGTAAAATCGCTGTTTTCCTGTCTTCGTCTAATATTTTACCTTCATTGGATATTACATATCCTAGGTATCTAACCTGTTTTTTCCAAAGTTGTAACTTACTTTTGTTCACTTTGTGTCCTTGTGCTGCTAAAAATTTCAATAATGCTATCGTATCTTCCCTGCATTGATGCTGGGTAGGGGCTGCTAGCAAGATGTCATCTACATAAAGTAGAATCTGACTACCTCCTGGTGGAGTAAACCCTGCCAGGTTGCTTGCCATTTCTTGTGCAAATATCGTTGGACTTTACAATATCCCTGCGGTAGCCGAGTATAGGTATATCTTTTACCCTGAAATGTAAATGCAAACCAATACTGGCTATCAGGATGTATAGGTATTGAAAAGAAAGCATTGCTTATATTTACCACAGTAAAATATTTTTGTTGTGGTTTTAAATCATTCAACAAGGTGTGTGGGTCTGGCACCGTAGGTGCTCTGGGTATTATTGCATTGTTTACAGTTTGTAAATCCTGTACCATCCGCCATTCCCCGTTTGCTTTTTTAACAGGAAATAGAGGGGTGTTACATGGTGAATCAAGAGATTCTACCAGTACTTCTTCCTTGAGTAGTGCTGCTATTATAGGCTTGATTCCTTGCTCTGCATCTTTCCTCAAGGGGTATTGTCTTTTTTGTGGTCTAAATGCTGATTTTGGTGTAATAGTCACTGGTCCTGCTGTTTGAATTAGTCCTACATCTAATTTACCTGTTGACCAAAGAATGTTTGGTATATCACACAAGGCTTTTTCTTCTTCTTCTAATAAGAATGCTAATCAGCTGTCTTCACTAGTTTGTAAGTGTACAGCTGGATGTGTCTGTGTTAGCCAATTCAATTTCTGTTTTTGTATTCCCTGTTCTGATAATTCTAAATCAGTTTGTTTTTCCCATCTTGTTACTTTTTCTCCTAAGTCTGCCCATCTCACATCCTTATTCTTTGTCAAGCTGACATGTGGTAGTCTATTAGATTTGTACAGTGTCATGAATTCCTGAGGTAGTGAACAGCTTACCACACTGTTTCCCTCAGTATCCCAATACAAGGTTCGTAATACTAATCTGTTAGCAGGATTTTTGAACAATTCTTGCTCATATTCTTTATCAGGTCCTGGCATGCTACAGTAGTATAGAGTACAATGTAACAAATGCTGTTGGTCAGTGTCAAGGGAGGGGGCCTTACTGATGGCTACATTCATCAGTTCTCCGGTTACTGCCCCTGGACCAGTAGAAACTAGGTCCTGGCTGTACCAGTAAAAGGTTTCACCCTCCGGTCGCACCACAAAAGTATCCATTTGTCTTTGTGCTTCCATACCCTGCATAGTGGGAACTACCACTATGCCAAATATCTGCATAAGATCTCTTCCCAGTAAGTTTACTGGACATTTTGCAGAAACTACAATTTTACTTTTCTGAGTCATGCCTGAAACAGGGTCAGTTATTGCTATATCATGGGAGAGTGGCTCCCTATATAGCTGTCCATTTGCTGCTTTCACTAATATATATTCAGGTGATTCAGAATATTCTGGTAACTTTGAAGGGTGTATCAAAGTTCGTGACGCTCCTGAGTCACACAAGAATTTCACTTTCCTTCCTTTCACCAGAAGTGTAACTTCCGGTTTTGTGTCTGCCAAATAGAGCTCCAAGCTCAGTAATGCCAAATCTAAAATTTCACTTTCTTTATCCTCTACATCTGCTTGCACTTCTTCTGTTCCTTCCACTTCATTTACATTTGCCCTTTGTTTGTTTTCCTTCCCTAATGATTTCTGATTTTTATCACTATCATATAGTCAGTCCTCATCACCTTTATTTTCTGTAGTCACCCTTTTATTTAGCCTGCAATCCCTTGCTAAATGTCCTTTCTTACTGCACTTAAAGCACTCACCTTTCTTTTTTCTCTCTTCAAAATCTTCTGACCTTTTGTCAGATTGTCTATTTCCCTGGGTATTTTTCTTACCCTTTTTACCTGACTGTACTACAAAGACCTCTGCTCCGTCTTCAGCTGTGAAGACCTGTGTCTTCTTTTTCTTTTTACTATTAAAGTGTCTTTCAGCATGTCTGGCATATTCAAGTAAGGCTTGTAGCCTACTTGTTCGATGATCTATCATATGCTTTGTAATAAAGCTACTGATAGGTGCAATGCAACCTTTCAAAATGCATTTTTCAGTTGCTGTTCATATGAGGTATCATGTGTCTGATTTTCAGGAATAGCCATACCACTATGGTTATTGAAACATTCCAATAATCTACCATAGTACCCATCTACAGTTTCATTCTCTTGCTGTATGCATTGATTAATGCAAGTCCAATCTGCTCTAGGTTTCCATTTTTCAGAAATTTGGTCTGTAAGACCTTTGACTTTGTTGTCTAATTCTGCGTCACTATGTGGGAGTGGTTTAAGCTCTGCATTACGAGGATTCCAGGTGCCACAAATCATGTGCCAGTCTGGACCCACAATCTGTCTAACTACCTTTTCTACTTCTTCCCCATTCAAGTGGTAACTTAGTCTCATACCTTGTAAATCTTGTAAAAACTTTGTGTAATTAACTTTTGGATGAGGGATTCCTCTGTAGCTTTCGAATATCTTCCGGTGTCCATGGTCTATATACTAGAAGAGTTGGGTCCTTCCCTTCCTGTCCTGCCTGAGGATTTGGTACCTCGATCAGTGGACAGATTTCTTCCTCACTCTCTTCTAGTGTATTTTTCCCTATTTGATTTAAGTCTGTGTCCCCTAGTGTTTTACGTGTCCGGGACCTAGTTTCAATAGGATCTCTAACAAATGGTTTTAGTACTCTTGTAACTTCAGGATAACATGGAGGTGGACCAGCTTGTCCTCCTGCTTCATATCCTGAAAAAGGCATTGGAGGGGGCGGAGGGGGAGGGGCCGTCGCTATTACTGTATTATTATCCTCTTTGTCTAAAAATAATGTTTTTGCATTTTTAGTTTTCTGTTCCCTTCGGTTTACTTCCTCAATCCACCTGTGTGCTTGAGGAATGCCTAATTGCTGTTGTTTTTTTGCCTGACCTTCTGCGTCAGATTTAAGCTGTTAGTGCACTGATTTCCCATTTTAAAAAAAATGTTACGTAACCCTTTTCACCACGTGGTATTTCAGTTCCTTACACAGTTTATCTAGAATAACTGTCTACCTTATTCTGTTTCCCTGATCTCTGACAAAATATACAGTAATTTCCTTTTGTCCCTGATCTGTATAACAAATCTCTGACAATGACATTTACTGTAACCTAGTCCCTGATCTAAAACAGAAAAAAGGCAAATATTTTCCTACCTGAGCCTCCTGGGTCGACCAGTTCGAGACTGCTCTTCGGCCACAGATCAGAAAGTGGCCAGCCTCTCAAGACGACAATTCAGTCGGAGGTCTTTGTGTTTCAAGAAGAACCCTTTTGGTAACTTCTCCTGCGTAGTATTCAACCACCGATACACTCTGATCTGCAGCTTACCAAGGGAATTCCGGTTCAAGGAGGACCAAACTGTTAAATAAAAACAAATGATAACAACACAGGAGGCTCAGATGCAAAAGTTTACTAGTGTACACCAGGAGGCAAAAAACCATACAAGTACAGAGTTTTGTCTGACATGATGCAGGAAATACACAATTTTATATAGTCTTACATTTAGGCTGTGCCCACCTTACTGACGTGGTTAGTCACAGGGCACCTACATCACTATGGTCTACAATATTCTATTCATAAGAAAAAGCTGATGTTATACATTTTAAAAGTTTTCCCATGGGAATAATACAGCCTTGCAAAGCACCTGGTTCATTATAATGTCTTTCTGTAAATGTTACTCTTCCAAGGTCTCAGGCTAGCTTGAATACAATGGTCGGTTCACTCTCGCAACAACTTTTACTTTAGCAGCTGTCTTATCTCTGATACATTCACAAGGTCAATTATCTCAGAGGAAGGAATAAGAATATTCAATGCTTTATACATTCAGTTTTCCTGACCCAGCAGATAATCATTAGTGAAAACATAAGCTTGCTGAGCTGGCTACTGCCAGGGTCAGAGTTCAAATACACTGCAGCTCCAAAGCTTCAAGCAACTACATGTAAAATCATTCTTATTGCCATATTGTAAATAGAATAAAATGCATTATATACTATTTGCTTTTAAACTAGCACTTTATACATGTTCAAATACATATTTTTCTAACAATATATATATATATATATATATATATATATATATATATATATATATATACACACACACACACACACACACACACACACACACACACAGATAGAAATGTGTATAGCATTTCCACATGGGAACAAAATCCTGAACCACTCACTACAACATAACAGACCATAAGCACTGTTAATGGGGTTGGGGCTCAAATGAGGGATACCTGGTAATTAGTGCTATGTTACCCCCTCCCACAGCCCTAATGGATATGCTGTGCAATCCAATTTCCAGCACATGCAGTTCTTGACTTCAGGACCCTCCACAACACAGCTATAATGCTTTAACAGTAATCCAATTCACCTGTAAATGTCAGGGCAATATCTGTAAAATATCATGCAGAAAAGTCATTCTACCGTAGGGAATGTACAATGTGGAAGGAGTACACATTACAATGGTTCAGATATTCACACACATCTATACATTGACAAATATGTTCATATATATATACATATATATATATATATATATATATATATATATATATATATATATATATATGAGATAAATATAGGTACATACACATATACAAAGACAAAAGGTATTAGTAGCCATACATATGTAGAATTAATGTGGAAGTACTGGGTGCAAAGTATATCCCTCAGCCACAAGCCCTGTAACTGGTACCTGTGAAATGTGTAGTGTTGCAAGCATTCCCACAAATAAGAATACTTACATTAAACATATACCCACTCACAATTCAAAGGACATGACACGATACACAGGTATGCATACACAGAAAACCTTTATTTGTGTACTGTACAATAATGTATGCCATTACTTACAGCACATACATTTTGAAATATGTAATCAGAGATGAATGCAAGACACACACAAAACAGTAGATGCAAGAAATGTAGGTATATAACATACTATGCTGTCCAGGCCAAGACCTTCAATTAATACAACAGTAGACAAAAAATTTGCCTTCAAGATAAGTAACAATCAACAAATACAGATGTAGTACATAGCTGTGGGAGTCCACAATATGATTGGGATGAGAGCAGGAATGCTAGCAGTAAATAATGACAGGCCATTACCTAACAACCCCTATCTGTATCACAGCAGGACAAACTTGCCATATATGTGGAGGACAGAGGCAAGAACACAGGGCCATATTTGCAATATTGCTGTTACACACTCTGGAAATTGCTGGTGTTACAGGATTTGTTGCAGCATACCCTTACGCAGGAATAAGACATCGGAAACACAAATGGATGTAGCCATGTACTGACAGCACACAACAGACAGACTGCCAGTGATATATCTAGGACAAGACCTGTGTGGTGCACAGATAAAACCTAACAGACAATCCACTGGTCATCATGTGGATAGGCCCACAGTTGACAGCTGTGCAGACAGACTGCATTCCAAGGTAAACTAGTATGTACACACACACCCTGTAACAGCAGTACTAAACAAAGCATAACACAACTCTACTCGCACTCTGTCTGTAGTTCTGGAACCTCCTACAAATATATGGCTGCCCTGAGTGTGCCAGGTCTCCTGTAAGAGTTATTGCTACCTGCTGTCTGTAACACTGATGCCCACACACAGGGAAGATGTCTATCACACAGGAAATGTAAAGGGACGACACCCACATGATGTAGTGATTTATAGTAGGTGGTTGCCATGACAATAATAACTGGAAGTACTACACATGTGTACTCATATATTTATATATGGCTATCTGGATAATTATATGTACATATATTTCCACCATATGTCCTGGACATGGAATGTAGCCCTACCCCAGCCACTATAGTCCCAAAGTCATAGTGCAAGGGGATGTCAGGTATGTATAGCAGGTATATTAGTAGACTATTGCTACTGTCATTGGGATTGTCTTCACAGACATGGTGTGTGTGGGAGGTCACATCTGCTTATAACATGTGTGCCATTGGCTACTGACAGACATTGTAAGAACATCATAGTAAAGTACCGCTGCTAGCACGTAATGCCCCTGTGGACTGCAGGAGAGATATTGGCCAATATATGTGGACATTCTGACACACTCTGTACTGTCCAGAGGTATACACATAACCCCTTAGTGCAAAACATGTATACCATGACAACATGGATGCAGACAGCCATGTAGATGGGTATAACACAAAACGACTGGTATACATTTGCCAGAATAGGTTATGCATTCACACACCCCTGTCTGGCCTGACACATAATAACCACTGGTACAGGGGTGCCATGGCCACATACTACCCACTAGATATTGACATACATCTGTGCAGCATCCCACTGCTCTCTCTGACATACATGACATTTAAGGGAGGCCTGGCAGCAGTACATCTGGTAACTATCTGCACATGACATCTCACTGGGTAAGTACACTAAGCTGCTAGGCATGTAACAATGGACTGTGCAGGCTACAGGCAGACTGGCTCAACACTGGCCTACATCTCCTTTGGGGGAATGCACATGTACCTACACATTTAGTAGACTGTATGGGCATGTCACAGCACAGGGTAAGATACACCTGTGTGACAGTGCATAACAAAAAGCAATGTGAACACAGCCACAGTCACATATGTTAAGCTAGCATAATATTACAGTATATGGACTATCTGTTCGACACCATCCTCATATGTGATACTCACAGACTGACCCTACATATACTGGGCTGCTACACAGTTTGGTCTGATGGCTGTATGTGGTATGGGACATGTGTGCGTATGGCCCTACATAAATGTACGCCAATACGGTACCATACAGTGGAGCAGCATGTAACAGATAGGATGGGAACTAGAACAATGACATCTACCATGGTCTGTACACAGGCTAACATACATGTGAACAAAACACACACTGTCAACATTCACCATAAGTACACAGACCTCAGTACTGTACAAATATCCACAGAATGTCCAGGTTATGTCATCAAATATAACCCCTACTGTCATAACGTGTAGCAGTCTGATATATCACTGGCTTGTTATCAGATATGATAACACTATTTATGGTGCACAGCATATATGCACCACTTCATGCACGACGTATGTACATGTACACAGGTTGACAGAGTTGTGGCTGGAAACACATACACAGGACCAATAATGACATGTTGCTGTGATAACCTCATACATTTACTGTTGTAGCAGGGGTTGTTGCAACATATGTCCTATAAGGGATAAGAAGTCAGTAACTGTCATGTTTTTCACCATCTACAAACTGCAATCCTCACACTACCTTCTGCAGTCCACAGATAGCTGCTCCGTTGGTAACACATGAAACCAAAGGCACAACACACTGCCCTGTCCGCAGATGACCCTGCAGATGGGTTTCCTCATAAACATGGAACTGACATGGCATTTATTGAGACATGTAGGACAGTCATATCCACACACATATTGTTAAACCAACATTACTCCAAATGCAGTATAGCAGCACTTACAGTCTGTAATCAAGTCAGGCACATCCCCCTCCTTTGTGTTGCCCTGTTTCCGCAGTGTATATTGTTAGAGGTAAATCCCCAATCCATCTGAGATGCTGTTCACCAAACAACAGATCTAGTTCCTGCTCACAGTGAATGAAAAGGGCCAACACCACCATGATGTTCATATTGGAGTGTATTTCCATGCAATTGGCTATGTGAATGTTACCACAGCTGTTCTGTAAGCAATCAGCTAGGGGAGGGCTGCAGTTCATGCAGAGGCCATCAGCTGATCATGAGCATCACTTAAAATACACATGCTGCTGCCAAGCAAGTGTAGGTCTCCACATCCACCAGAGAGGGAGTGGGAGAGGCAGACAGAGGCAAAGACAAGTCAGGGAGTGGTGGGAGAGTAAAGCCTAAGCATGTTTGCATCACACACCTACCAGCACAGAGTATCAAACCCCTGATGACAATGTAGTACTATCACAGTTCTATGCAGTCATTGGATGCACCACATGGGTTACCTGTTGTGAAGTCCTCAGAACATATATGTGATGATGACTGACATCTGCAACAGGGATATGGTAGCTATACGGTAGGTGATGTACACATGCCTGTCCGCATGAACAGGTGCCAGCATCAAGACAGCCACACTCTCACAGGGATGCACACACATTGACACACTTGGCAGGGCCAGCATTACAACTCATCAGTAGTGGGATTGCCACAACACATCACTGTGCAGGTATCACATGCACCACATGGGTCATACGGGTGCTGTAAGTGCAAAGGGTATGGGGAGGTGTCTGACATCAGACAGCATGCTTCAGTATGCCCATGGGTGTTGTAGGGAGTGTGGATGTGAACATACGCACCATACAACACACACAGAAACACACAGGGTGCCAGTACTGACATGCATGGGTGCATGTCTGCATGGGTGTGTGGTGGTCGACTGTGCCAGACGGCTGTACAAGGCTAAGCAATGGGTATACCTTGGCATCAGGTGACATGATGATGGTCTGCATTGTGCCTCAGGGCTGTAGTGTCTGCATTTACCCACACAGGTGGGTACTGTATCCCCCATCCAGTCACCTGGGTGACTATTGTTTGTGGCCACTGCTGTGCATCACTTGCCATGTATGTGTTTCTTAGTCCATGACATGGATGATGTCTGGGATGTGCACACCTCCCACATGCATGTACAGTGACATGTGGAACTGTACCTGGGGTGTCTGGCCAATGTTGTGAACACAGATTATCATCAGATGTGTCAGTCTTGCTCACCTGTGATGGGAACTGGTAACTGGCAGCAGGTTTACCTGCACCTAAATTGATAGCATGCTAATGGCATTCCCTGGTGTCAGTGGCATCTGTCAATACAGGGCATGTAGTCAGGCATGGTTTGTCCTTTGTGGGTCACGTGTGATGGCACCACAGGTGCTTTAGGTGTCCATTGAGGAATGCACACTGTCTGCATGTACATGCATATTGGACAGGGTGCCATGACCTCTGTAGCCCACAGCTAACACCCCATAGCTACTATCGGTGGCCAATATGCAGTGTACTACCCACATATTGGCTGTTGCCTAGGCATGTGTGTGTGTATAAGAAACGGTTGAGAGTGTGCTCTGGGTAATACTGGGGTGGCTTAACTGTGATTGCCTGGCCTTGCTGTCAAATGTATGTGTATGACTTTGCATCCCAGCCTCTCAGCTATTTCACATCTGTTATCCCTGTACAGTGGACATTGTGATATATAGTAGGGCCGCCATATAAGAAATATGCAAAACCCACTCCACATTGGCCACACAGTCACACCCACCTCCACACAGGATACATGTTACAAACACACACACCCATCATGTCTGGGAGTAGAACCCCTACCTAACTAAGTTATTACATTACAGCACTACACAGTTATAGCATGCGCCACAGAGATTACTAGAGTACTTCTTCTGCAAAGATGTATATCACATTGGATGACATCAGCAGGCTTTCCAAAGTAGGACATTCAAATTGTAATGAGTGTGATTAGCTTAAAATGCATTGCTCCCTACACAGACAGTGACACACACACACACACACACACACACACACACACACACACACACACACACACACACACATATAACATCCACAACTGACATGCTTGGGTATAGAACCCCTAACAGAGGGCTATATTACACTGCAGCATGGATCTGTTATAGGACACACCATGGGGATTACTAGAGAACTCCTTCCCTAAAGGTGTATTTCACAATGAATGACATCAGCAGGATTGCCAAAGTAGACCATTTGAAATGTACTGTGTGTGACTAGCCTATAATGCATTACTCCGTACACAGATAGTGAAACACACACAAAACATCCAGAACTGCCATGGATGGGGATGGAATCCTAACACAGTTCTACAGCACACTACAGCAGTACATAGTTACAGGACGCACTACAGAGTTTACTGGGCTATAACCTTCCCAGAGGTTTATTTCTAGGTGGGTGACATCAGCAGCCTTGCCAAATTTGAGTATATGAATTATAAGGAGTGTGAGTGTCCTAAAAAACATTGCTCTCTACACAACCAGAAACGCACACAGTTGCCAAGTTTGGGGTTAGAACTCCTATCTAAATACTTTATCACACTACAGTAGTACACAGTTACAGGACGCGCTATGGAGATTACTGGTCAGCAACCTTCCCAGAGGTGTATTGCTAGGTGGGTGACATCAGCAGCTTTGCCAAAGTTGAGTATATGAATTGTAAGGAGTGTGAGTACCCTAAAAGCATTGCTGTCTATAAAGTCAGAGGCAGGCAGACACATACACACACACACACACACACACTCACACACACACACACACACACACACACACACACACACACACACACACACACACACACACACACACAGATGCTAAGTCGGCGGGGGGTTAAAACTCCTGTTTAAGAACTTCATCACACTACAGTAGTACACAGTTACAGGACGCGCTACAGAGATTACTGGACTGCAATCTTCCCAGAGGTGTATTTCTAGGTGGGTGGCATCAGCAGCCTTGCCAAAGTTGAGTATATAAATTGTAAGGAGAGTGAGTACCCTAAAAGCATTGCTGTCTATAATGTCAGAGACAGACAGACACGCACACAGACACTAAGTCAGGGGGGTTAGAACTCCCATTTAAGAACTTCATCACACTACAGTAGTACACAGTTACAGGATGTGCTATGGAGATCACTGGGCTGCAATCTTCCAGAGGTGTATTTCTAGGTGGGTGACATCAGCAGCCTTGCCAAAGTTGAGTATATGAATTGTAAGGAGTGTGAGTACCCTAAAAGCATTGCTGTCTATAAAGTCAGACATACACACAGTTGCCAAATATGGGGTTAGAACTTTTATCTAAGTAGCTTATTACACTACAGCAGTATACAGTTACAGGACACGCTAGACTACTGGGCTACCATCTTCCCAGAGGTGTAATTGTAGGTGGATGACATCAGCAGCCTTGCCAAAGTTGAGTATTTGAATTGTAAGCAGTGTGAGTACCCTAAAAAGCATTTCTCTCTACACAGTCAGACGTGCACACGCATACACACAGTTGCCAAGTCTGGGGTTAGAACTCCTAGTTAAGTACTTTTATCACACTGCATCAGTACACAGTTACAGGACACACTACGGAGATTAATGGGCTACAACCCTCACAGAGGTGTGTTTTGTTGTGGGTGACATCAGCAGCCTTGACAAAGTTGTGTATATGAATTGTAAGGAGTGTGAGTACCCTAAAAGTATTGCTCTCTACACACACACACACACACACACACAAACAAGGTTGTGGGTTAGAACACCTACCTAACAAGTTTATCACACTACAGCAGTATGCAGTTTTGGGACGCGCCACAGACAATACTGGGCTACAATTCTCCCAAAGGTGCATTTCAAATTGGATGACCTCAGCAGGTTTGTCATAGTAGGGCTATGGGGAGGGTGGTATGTGAATGGGCCATGACTCATTCATCAAGGGGATGACACGCCACATGCGGGCACACATGGGATCAGATGTCACAGGTATGTGTATACAGCTGCTAGATGACTACTTTGTACAGTCATGTTGCACAACTGGCACGTGCACCACATAGTCTGTAATGCTGACAGTTACTGGTGGCAGTGAGTGACATCTGCACCTCATGTGTTTGGGGCCCTTTGGCTGTGTGCTGGGTGGGACAGGCCTGGATGTCTCCTTGTCACAGTCACCCTCTTCCACACATCTATGTACGTCTACCTTTGGCTTATTATAGTGTGTTGTCCTGACATATATGTCTGTATTCCTATCCACTGTGTGTGCAAGGCATGAATGGTGCATACTGATGAGTGTCCACACTAACAACTGCAACTGCCAGATATGTCAGGTCCACTGGTGTTTGCAGTCATGGTGTTCATATGGTGTGTGAGCATGCCCAGTATGACCTTTCAGTATGCTGATGACTGACATTGCCTTCATTTCTCTAAGTGTGTGAGCATGCCCAGTATGGCTGTCTGTATTGGCTGTGTGGATCGTGTCCAGGTAGTTTGTGCTGCAGTGCTGACCTTTGTGTTTTACACCGACAGGTAGCATGCTGTCTCTGCAGGGTATCCATCGATCATTTGGCTTTGACTGTTACATTTCTGCATTACGGGGGGGCACACCTGACTGTTCCTGCATTTATACAGAGGAGTGTGGGGGGGGCACACCTGACTGTTATTGCATTACTATGTAGGATGGGGGGGGACCTGACAATTTCTATATTTCTACACAGGATTGGGGGGGCACACCTGACTGTTACTATATTTCTATGTAGGATGGGGGAGGGCACATCTTACTATTTCTATATTTCTACACAGGATTGGGGGGCACACCTGACTGTTACTATATGTCAACATAGGATGGGGGGCACATCTGACACTTGTTCACATTTTCTAGGACTGTACTGGTATGTCAGGTACTCCATTTCAGTCTGTAGTCCTAGCTATCCTGCTGGCTAGGGGCATACCAGTGTACTACAGTTCTTAGCTTTTAATTACCTACATATTAGTTTCTGCTTCCTAGCCTTCACAACTGACATTTCACTGCCGGGCCTGCTGTAGTCTGTCTGTGTAAGCCTGGGAGGGGGGGGTTACCCATAGGCCTCATTCAGAGGCCATAGTACAGCATTTGTTTGTGTTTGTCTACACCTGTCCTGCTGGCTGTGACTGTTGTTGGATATGTGACCTTCCCCCTCTGACTGGCATGTGTGAGTCACCTACCTTGTGGGTATCCCAGTATTAAGGGTGGTGCTGCAGGGCTGCCTATGCTGGATGCACATAGTATACTCCCTACATATGGTTAGGCACAAGTAGTGTAATGTATGGCATCCCTTTTACTGTATGTGAGAGTCAGAGAGAGGTGTTATTCCCTGGGTCCCTCCCATATCAGTGTATGTGCTATGTGTTGCCTCTTTGCCAAGGCCAGGGCATACTGGACACACCTCCTTTTGCCTACTGAGGCAGGCTCAGGTTGTTCCTCCCACATGTCACTCTGTGCCTATGTAGGCCTTGGCAATGGTGGGGGGCTGTGTGGCCCTGCCCCATGATGTTCCTGCTGCAGGTGTTTTCACAGGATCATATTGTATAGCATGGCACATACAAGGACAATTTGGGTACATGTAGTTGGTGAGTACTGCAAAGCTCCACCAGATGTGTCAAGGCACCAGAATCGTGACTTAGCATCCCAAACACATGCTCTATTATGATTCTTGTTTTGGGAGTGTGTCTCATTATGGAGTTCTTGTTCAGGTATGTGTGCTTTTTCTGATGGGTGTCATCAGCCATGGCTCCAGTGCGTATCCAGCATCCCCCACTAGGTGACCGTGTGGGATGCCCCCATTGGCAAATCTCTGGTACAGCTACATCAGATGCCAGATGTGGAAATCATGATATCTTCCAGGGCAGCCAGCATACATGTTCATTATTATGCCCTGGGTATCGCAATGACCTGGCAGTTGATGGAGGGGAAGCCCTTGCAGTTGATGTAGACCCTACCCCGCTCACCGGGTGGTGCTTTGATGCATATGTGCATGCAGTCTATTGCACCGACTACCTCAGGGTATTCTGCTATTTGGTGGAAGAGACGCATATTGCTGGCCAACGTCACACGGGTGTTGGGGAAATATACATACTCACTGACATGTGCTGACATGGCATCCAGGAACTGGTGGAGTACCCTGGATGCTGATGCCTGTGAAATCCACATCATATCCCCAGTTGGCCTTTGGAAGGTACCTGTAGCTAGTATTCTTAGGCCTACACATACCTTGGTATCCATTGGGATGGGTTCCCCTCTGTTAGTTCTGTGTTTTAGGCGTGGCCAGCACAGCTCAACAATTTGTTGTAGGAGGTCCCTGTCCACCCTATAGTGCTCCACTGTCTCCAGTTCATGTAGCCCTTGATAGGTTACCCTGGATCTGAACACTCTTCTTCATTGCATCATTGTGGGTTGCTTGGCAGCATTCACATCTTCACCACCCTCAGCCTCTTCCACAAGTTGTATGATAGCTATTGCAGCTGCTAACATTTTGCTGTTGTGAGTGTTGAAAGTTCCTCGCTTGTTTACATCGGTGGTGTAGAGTGTGGGAAAAAGCAGAGGGGAGGGTGTTTGTCTAGTTTATAGTTACTGTTCTGGGCTGGGCTGGTCTGCTGTCTGATACATTTCATCTGGCAGCTAAGCTAGTTCTCCTTGATTACCTTCCTACTGCTGTTTTCCCTTCCCATTGCCTCCCTGTGTAAGCCCATGTGCGCGCCATGCAAACAGAGTGCTCATATGTGCACACTGCTGCTATTTCCTGGTTTAACTTCTTTTTTCTTCCTGTAAAACCCATTGTACTGCGCGCACACCCGCTTACACTTTGTAAAGAGTGCTAGGCAGGTTTAGACACACCCCCTAGCTTAGCTGTGCTAAGCTAGGAGCAAACCCAAGCCACAGGGCTCCAATCTGCTTACAGTATGCCTGACACACCCACCCATGATGTCACCTACCTCCTAGTCTTACACTCAGCTATTGATACTCTTACACTGTTGGGACCTAACTCACATGCTGGGAAAAACTGGGATTCACTATCCTTCCTCTCATTTGCATAGGATTGCCTGCTAATGCATAGTTATATGTCTCACACTGAGCCTCCCCCCTTAGCAACTACTATTCACTGGCCAGGTTGTCTTCTGCCTGCCATTGAGTTGCATGGCAAAATACTGATTTTAGTTAGAATGCTTATTTTAGGTTTATTTTCTTAGTTTCCCCCGATCCCATTTGCACGCCGCTGCCCTATGCTTAAACAGCCGAGATTGGCGAAAAAAAATAAAAGTTGATTTTTTAATTTTTTTTTATTGTTTGCAATGCCAATGGCCTTATACTTGGCCATTGGCATGCTTCCTCAATGATATGCAGCCTTTATTTAGAGCTGTCATAGCTCCGTTTTTGATTTTGCAGAAATGTACTCGGTTACTAACAAAGTACATTTCTGCAGATAGCACTAGTCTTGCACGGACTATTGCAAGCTTTCTGGATTGCAAAATCACTTCATTTGCATGGATTTCTCCTGCAAATGGGGTGATTTGCACACCAGGGCTTAGTCCATGCAAGATTAGTGCGGGAGCTCTTGTGCACACCTCTGCTGGCTGTTCCTGGATCGCACGGCAGACATACTGCCTGCATGAGCCCCTGCACTAATCCTGCACACTGTGCAGGGCATAGTGAATCCAGGGGTGTATCTTAGTTACAGGAGACAAGAGCCTGAATACTCTACACCAACTACCAGGCAATTAGTTTCAGTGCATTTTCAAGGAATAGTGATGTGAGTTTCAGTATATTTTCAAGGGATTGTGATGTGAGCTTCAGTATATCTTCATAGAATTGTGAGCTGCAGTACATATTCAAGGAATTGTGAGTTTCAAGGGAAGAGAAGTTTACTGCAGCTTATGCTAAGTCTGTTATCAATGTTCAACTCTTTGTTTAGTAAGTGGTTATTACTGTTTGTGCTAGAGAATATGAAAGCAGTGTTAGTAACCTAACAGGTAGCATACATACTTTTGATGCAGAAATCAGTAGGTTCTACCCCAACACCATATAGATAGGTTCATAGGTTCATAGGTAGGTACTAGGCTATCTGCCCGAGAACATTTATAAGCCTAGCCAGAGTGTGTCGGCTTTGACCACCCCATTGATTAATTAACTGATCCTCTGTCAAGCAAAGCCAATGAAGTGATCCCAGGGGTGTATTTTTTGTTACCCATCCACTTGTCAAGGTTTTTCCTTGAAGAGTGTTAGTGAGGTGCTCTGCCTGATGTAATTTGGAATTTTGTTCCAAAGCATAGGGAGTCTCTGTGACAGGAATTTATCCCTCCAGCATGTTCTATTTATTGTTGTGGTGAGATTTAGCTCACTAGAGCCCATGGCTCACAGTGACTTGGATTTCTTTAGGTGGAGCATGTCCATTAATTCTGAGTTAGACATGACTTTGTAAGTCAGGCAGAGATCACCTCTGAGTAAGGGATATGCCACTGAGTACAGCCAGAGTTTTTCCAGTCGGGCTACATAGGACATATGTTTGAGGCCAGTAATCCTCTTGGTAAGGTACGTTTGTGGTCTTTCCAGCTGTTGGAAGTGTCTTGTGAGGTACATCCCAAATGAGGCATTGTACTCTATGATGGCTCTAATGAGTGATGAGTAGAGGGGCACTATAACCTCTTTATTTCTAGATGTCAACCCTTTAGTAATTAGATGGGCCACATATAAGGATTTCCTAACTACTTTGGCAATATGATTGTCAAAGCAGAGATTACTGTTTACCTGGGTCCCCAGATCTCTCATTACCTCTTCTGTATTAATGGGGCTGCCACCTATGTGGTAATTTGTGGGTGTTTTGTTTTTCCCAAACGGGATGACTATGCATTTTTTGGCATTTAGCTTGAGGCCATGATTTTGACACCAGATGTCTGTCTCAGTAAGGCCCTTTTGGATGATGTCTGGGTCAGCCGGAGAGTCAATTATGGCTCCCAGTTTGCAGTCAACGGCGAACTTGGTTAGCCATAGTCCTCCTGTGTTTGCCTGTACTTCTGAGAAGTATATGCCGAACAGTAGGGGTCCCAGGACCGTGCCTTGCGGGACACCTCTTGTAATTGGTTTAGAGTCGGACCTGGAGCCCGCTATTCTTACCGTGTGAGTTCTGTCTGTAATCCAGTTGGCAACGCATCTCGTGACGTAGAGGTTTATGTTCAGGCTGGTGAGTTTTTCTGTATTACCCAAGTGGGGAATGGTGTTGAAAGCCTTGGCGAGGTCAAGGTAGGCTGTGTGAACAACCTTTCCCTCATCTATGGCCTTGGTGACTGTCTCGAAGAAGTCAACCAGGTTTAGTAGGCATGATCTGCCCTTAACAAAGCCAAACTGGGTTAAATGTTAAATGTAGCTGAAACATACACCAAAATCACTAGAGATGTTTTAAACTCCATGATAAGGAGAGTTAATAACACACTTCTGGATTTTTTATTAGGAAGAAACATCACATTGGACCTCTATAAATATTTGATATGTGAACATCCTGTTATTCCTAGTATACAGGGCCTGCCAAAAATTCATAAAAATCTTGAGAGACCTCCCTTCAGGCCAATTGTATCAGGTAGGGGTTGATGCACTGAAAGTATTTCCATATTTCTTGAGAAACAATTGAGACCCTTATTAAGTAAAAATATGTATGTCTTAAGGGACACCAAACAATTTTTGAATGATTTATATGTGTTTATCTCTCATAAAATTTGAACAGTGATGATATTCTTGTAACACTTGATGTTCAGTCTCTTTTTGGTTGTTTTCTGAATTTGGTAGGCATTCATATGTTAAAAGAATATTTAGTTGCACAGTGAGTTTAACAGCAGTTTCATTGAACTTCTTTGTTTGTTCATGGAATTAGTGTTAGAAAACAAAGCTTTTATGTTTGGTGATTCATAGTTTCATAGTTTCATAGTACTAGGCTATCTGCCCGGGGGCATTTATAAGCCTAGCCAACAGTGATGTGGCTTTACGCCATCCCATACTATATAGTTGCACCTCTCTAGTAGTGACACATGTGGGACCCCATTATTTAGTAAACTATACCTCTGTCTAGTAGTGACACTGAGGTGACTCCCGGGGTAAACTTGCGATCTCCCATCCATGCATCGAGATTTTTCTTGAACAGTGCCAATGAAGGGCTCTGTCTCACATGAACTGGGATTTTGTTCCAGAGTATGGGTAACCTCTGTGTTATGAATCTATCCCTCCAGCATGTCCTATTCATATTTGTGCAGAGGTTGAAATCTTTAGCTCGTGTGGTTCTGGTGGATTTGGATTTTTGAGATGGAGCATGTCCATCAATTCCTGGTTGGACATGGCCCTGTATGTTAGGCACAAATCACCTCTGAGCAGGCGGTATGCTACTGAATAGAGCTGGAGTTTCTTTAATCTAGCTGGATAAGGCACATGTTTGAGACCTATGATCCTCTTGGTGAGGTACTTCTGGGGTCTTTCCAGTTGTTGCATGTGCCGGGTGAGATACATCCCAAATGGAGCATTATATTCAATCATGGGCCTGACAAGGGAGGAATATAGAGGTACAATGACCTCCTTTGATCTGGATGAGAATCCCTTCATGATGAGATGGGCAAGGTAGAATGTCTTTCTGACCACTTTGGCAACATGGTTGTCAAAGGAGAGGTCACTATCGACTTGAGTCCCCAGGTCTCTGATTACTTCTTCCGTATTCAGTGGGTTATTGTCTACGTGATAATTTGTGGGTACTTTGTTTTTCCCAAAGGGGATGACTATACATTTTTTGGCGTTAAGTTTGAGGCCATGATTCCGGCACCAGTTGTCCGTTTCAGTGAGACCTTTCTGTAGGATGTGTGTGTCGGCAGGTGAATCAACTATGGCACCCAGTTTGCAGTCATCTGCAAACTTTGTCAGCCATAATCCTTCCATATTTGCTTTCACATCTGAGAAGTAAATGCCGAATAGGAGTGGACCCAAGACTGAGCCCTGTGGGACACCACTAGTGACTGGTTTTGAGTCTGTGTAAATCGATTCGGTTTACCTACAGAGGGATGGCGTTGCTATGTGCACTTCATGTGCCAGTAGCTATGCCAGCATGGTCTTAGTCAAATGGGAAGAGGTTCACATCCAGGGAAAACATGGTGTAGTGTTTTATAGGTGGTTTTTGGATGCCCTCTTCCTTATTTGGGAAAATGGTGAAGAATCATTGTTAAATTTTTTTCCATTACATCAATGATACTACATCTTTTTTTAGCTTTACTTTGAATAGCTCTAGAGAGCAGATTGACTTTTTTAGATGTTACATTTGTTAAATTGGGTGATGGTACTTTGAGAACAAAGACATATTGTTTGAAATGTTATGGAAATACTTATTTACATAGGAAAAGTATGCATCCCCCCCATATTTTTAACAACATTATTAAAGTTCAAGGTCTAAGGGATTCAAGGTTAAATGCTGCTGACACAGATTTTAATAGAGACTGAATTGTTGAAAAATAGATTTAAGGAGAGAGGTTATAATACTGTAGAGGTGGATAAGATATTAAAGGGGGTTACTGGTTTAAGGGGTACCAATGATAAACCTTATTTTTTTGATGGGCCCTAGACAGTGCGATCGAACAGGAAAGATACACAGTTTTGAGTTTCTCTTGCATATTCTAGTAATATAAGGGCCATTGAAAAGTTATGAAAAAGAATTGGTGAGTTCTGACTTCAGACATTGAAGTCAGTCACTTAGTAGGGTAAAACCTTGTTTTGTTTATAAGAACAAAAATAATCTTAGAAGAATGCTACCCTAAAATGAAGAAAGACCCCATAGAAGCAGGGACTTTTCCATGTTTAAAATACAATTGGTGCCAGTTTATTGACAATGCAGGGAGTTTTTTACACCCTGATATGGGGAAGCACTTGGTGTTTAAAACATTAGCCACCTGTAATACTTGTCACTTAGTATACTTAGGTATTTGTCAGCAATGTCACTCCTTCTATATAGGGAAGACTGACAGAAGGTCATGCAATCGTTTTATAGAACAACTCTATTGTATTAATAATTCTAATTCTACTAATGCCCTGGCTAAAAATGACATATGTTTAAGTTTATGGTTATTGAGATTATTACTGAAGATGTCCGTGGGGGGTGACTTCAGAAAAACGGAGAGACACAAGAACTCAATTGGATTATTATAATGAGAGTGAACATGGGCAAAGGGCTTAATGATAAAATATGTATTAAACCTATACTCAAAAGCAGGCCATTACCTAAATGAATAGCCTTTTGTTGTATTTTTATTTATCTTTAATTATAATAACATGTTTTTATCTGTATTGTTTGAAATTTATTTAATATGTATTTATTTGTGATAGCAACTGGGGCAGCATTTTTCTTCTAGGTTTGTTTTTAATTGCTTAATTGCATTAAGGTTTTCATTGCTAGACTGTCTTTTAAATAGGTGTAACGTTTTCAGGAGTTTATTTGATGAAGCAGTCAGTTTGAACTGTGAAAGCGCTAACAATAAATGCTTTTCTATCTGTAGTAAATGGACTAATTTTTATGTCTCCTTTAGGAATACTGTACCAGGTGACTCTTTTCCTTGGACAAAGTTCATAGCCACAGCAAAGGTGAAAAAATGGCACTGCAGTGGTTGAGGAGCTGGCCCACAGGCCTTGATTTTGCTGACTAGCATAATAATTTTCTTACTTAGTCACTTTCATTACATGTTTGGAAGGTGGCTATAAGGGGGAAATACTCGGCCTTTTAGGAGGTCCTAACCTATGTAATAAAACCATCACATTGCTTAATCCCTTGCATTGCTCAGGGTGGTATGGTGGCTTTCAGTCACCAACAAGAACTAACATCTACATTTGCTTTTGAACATTCTTCCCCATTCCTCCCCTATTCCTCCCCCTCCCTGATGCAAGTGAGTGGGTGAAGCTTTTCCAACTCTTTCTTTCCCCTCAGATACCCCTAAGTCTTGGCTATTAGTTAAATCAGGGTCATACGCACCATAGTCCAACTTCATTCCTCTACACCTCACAGACAACTGGTGTTCATTTCAGTATGTTACAGGAAGTGGGGATGTTTAAGAAAAAATCTTTAGGAAATGGATGAAAGGCTTGCTATAAGAATCCCAAGGTAAGAATTCTAATGACCGAACCTTGGTCAAGGAAAGAGGAGGTAGAGACAGAGAGTGGGACTAAACAAAGATGGTCAGTTTTGTTGTTGGTGTTATCTCAAAAGATGAGAATAGTGCTGTAAGAGAATGGTTGAAAATATTTCCTAATCTTTGCAGATAAGTGCATGCTTGTCTCTGTCCAACTTGATTTAGCCTGAAAGAAGCTTTAGAAGTTTGGTCATTGTGAGTGACAGCCAGTTGGAGTAAGATGTTATAGCTATTATTGTGCAGATTAAGAGTTATGTGGTAGAAGAAATGGTAAAAAGGGTAATGAGGACAAACTGACTTGGGATCGGATGTGTACACGATCTAGAGGGAGACTTTAAAGCTGAATTGGCCATCTCTAATGTGGGGAATATGAGGTTTGGTGCACAAAGAGGGTAGATGGGGAATTAACAGGAAGACTTGACACTGTACTGTGTGAAACAGCCAAAGATACTGTATTTACTTTGGCATGTTCCCATGCAAGCCTTAAGTAAGTGGATGACTATACTTCAGATGAAGTGCAATTACTTCCTGTGGAGATAGACCCAGACAACTTCAATCAATCAGCATTAAAATTCTTACTGTTAAGCAGTTGCAAAATGGTATGACAATGTGCAGTAATAAAATGAATAAATAATAAAATGAATAAATAAGTAAGAATATTAAGGACGCACATTTATTGAAGTATGTCACTTTTTTAGTTTGTATATTTTTTATTATTATCATTGTTATTTATATTACCATTCTACAGACCATACAAATTACAAATACCCCAGATTTGAAGGCAACATAACTGAACAGTTAAAACAATTGAAAGGATATAGTGAATCATAAACTGTGAAGCTAAAGTAGTTGTCACAATTAGACTTATGAACTCTCTCTGTTTTGGTGGACTATTCCTGTTTTCAGGCCTAGTTTACCCCTGCACTTGGTGTTCATATTTTTGGAGGTATATCCCTATTTTCAACATTCTAGTGACACCAATAATTTAAAGAAAGGCACATATGTTACATTTCTCTTTTTTCAATCTGTTTTTTCTTTAAACGTGTTCCTGAGTCGTATTGTATATTCCTTTTTCTGGCAGGTATTTAGATTTTGTTGCTCTAATGTCTAGATTTTTGGCTGGATGTACCTACTTTTCAAGGACATTCAATCCTATTTTTAATGTCTACAGGTTGAGAGGTATGGTCACAATCACTTACAGATAATGTTAATCCATATCAAACAAAGCTTCTCTTTGGCATCCTGTGCTTTAAAGGTGAATGAAGTTACTTATATATCTGTCAGGAACCAACCTAATAACTTCTTCTAGCCATTTATAATTGTGTATCCTAGACTTAAAGAACTTTAAGGCCTTCCTTAGTGTAATACAAATAACTATTTGTTTTAGATCAGAGGTGTAGCTGGCTCAATCCACGCACTGTGCCAGTACCACGAGTAATCACTCAACCCCAGGTAGCTCTTCAGCTAAAAACAAAAAAAAAACAAAAAACAGTTCACTGTAACCCAGTGGCTACATTGTACCCATCAGATTATTACATTTACATCCAATGCCCCTGTGTTAGCTCCTCTGCTGAAGAGCATAAAAAAAAACAAGTTCATTTACAGTTACTTCTACTCCCCTCAGCTATAAAAAAGTTTTGGATTATTACACTTGGTACATCCACTCTCCCCAGCTAGCTTTTTCATTGAAAAGAAAAAAAAAAAAAAAACAAAACAAAACAAAAAAATACTTCACTCTAATGCTTCTTGTTGGTAGCTCTTTAACTGAAAAAAAAAAAAAACGGGATGATGGATGGCAGATTGCACCCTCACAACATTGAGCTTGGGGTGATTGCCCCTCTCACCCTGCCCTAGTTATGCTTCTGTTTTAATTATCCTGATGAAGTTCTATTTTTTATGAATGAAAGCACTCAGTGTTTTTCAACTATATTAAAGCTCTTGAACCATTGCCATTTTTTCTGCATTGGTGGTCCGTTTTATGTTTTAGATAGCACTTTGACTGCTGCAGTTTTTCATTCCTAGCCAATACAGTTCTCATGACTATGGACATGCTGTTAATACCCATACTTCCTGTCAGCCCATGCGCTGAGAGTATCCTGTAGAACTAACTCAAAAATGTGTTGGTCTCATAGGCCAGGCCACTTCCTGTGTAAATCAGTTTCTCAATACTGTTTTTGTTTTTTCTATTTGTGTTTTAATTAAGAACAGCCCTTCTTCATTTTGCAGTCTAGATATCAAACTCTCAGCTATTTTAAACTATAATTCCTTGTGCATACTTCCTCCAAGATTTTGTATTATGTTTTTTCATTTATCTTAAGGGGTAATCTTGCTATAGTCTCTCTGCTATCATTCTCCCATTTCTTAATATAAGAATCTACCAGTGAGTACATATACCACTGAATGTGAGACAAATCAAGCTCCTTCTGAAGATCCTGAAAGTTCTTACATTTTGCCTCCCACCTTTGCCCTTGCCCCTCAGTGACAAACAAATTTTGCCATGTAGATATCCCACAGGCTGTCCACCTTATGTTGTCCTCTTTCTTTGCAAAGACTTGAATTCATCTATGATTCCAAAGATCAGTTCTTATACTGAACCCCCCATTTTAAGTCTCCAGTACCCAACAAGGTCTTCTGCCTAATGCTCAGTCATTTTTGAAATCAGACAACTGTATTCCCCTGTCTTTTTTCACATGATCTCCACATTTCCTGTCTATCTTGTTTTATTCTTACAGTCTGTGCCAGATTAAATGACTGGGTGTAACAATTATGAGGTAACCCTTATATGATGCATTGTCTAGGCATTAGCAGTCTTAGCTTAGTTATTCCTTTCCTAACTTCATGAACTACATACTGCTCCATTATAGCCTGCAAATCCTGCAATCTAATTTTGCAATAAAAAAAAAATAACCACTGACATGAGCATGACTCACAGTACATTTATCTTCCCAGTTAGTGAGTTAAATATACTTGCTCCTCCAGTGTGTATCTTTCCTGTCTTATCCTTTCCATTTTTAATATTTTGTGTAATTGTCTCTCCCAATGTATACATAACCACTAACCCCAAATATATTACTAACAGCTTCCTGGATTAATACACAATGTATCTTTCCATGTCTAAACCCAGTCTGCACTAACTTGGTTTCACTTGTAGTAATGTCTAACCCAGACTCACTGGCAAATTTCTGAAAACATTCCAACACATACATAAAGACTTCATTTACATTTTCTGCCAACAAAATACAGTCCTCGGTGTACATCTGAATGTACATTTCACCTAGACCTAGTTCCTTTAATTGTTTCAAAACTAATCTAACATGAACAGCTCTTCAATAACCAATATAAACAGCCCTGGGGACAATGGACATTCTTGCCTCGTGTCCCTGCTAATTGAGCCAGCCTCAGAACTCTTACATTTACCAAAATCCCAAACATTGCAGAAGTATCCATATCTTTAAGCTATCATAATAATTTTTTCCTAAATCCTAACTTTACCATAGAAGCTATAATGAAGTCAAAAAGCAACAAACAAAAAGAAAAAAATGCTGCCAGGCAGTTGCAGTACCTTTCATTAATTGAAATGCAACTGTTAAGTGCTTTCATTCATAAATCTTTGAACTCCATCAGAACAGTAAAAATTAATTAAATAAATCAATTCTATTTATAATCATCCGTTAATCAAATTAACATGTCCACCAATCAATTACAGTCCTTCATAAATATTCAATATCTAAAAATTTTCTAATGGAACTCAGAACACCTCTCAGTCTAATATCTAAAAATAAGCAACATTAAAAAGCTACTAGAAATAAAATCATACAAATATAAACAAATACCTTAACTCTATGTAAATTAATAAATTCTTATCATTAAAACATTATACTCAAATTTTAAAGTATGTTAAAATAGTGTGGTCATTACTTAATAACGTTTGCTTTGAAAGCTAATATATTCTTAATACTAATTCTTTCATAATACCTGAGTATTATGCGGCACTTAACCTAATTTGCCATAACAATTCCTGTTTTTCTGCTTGGAAGTCCCAAGTACCACCTTTAATATTGCATAGTACCTTTTCCAAAATAAAAAATAAAAACTTTTTAAAATTCTTACATTTTTTAGTGTGCTTTAAAGGGAATTCCTCTCATCTCTCTTTTTACTGAAGTATAAATGCTCTGTCATAATACCTTTCCTGTCTTCCCTATGTCAAACTCCTCACAGGTCATGCATTGTGCTAAATAAACCACCCAAGAGAAGTTACAATTAAATCTTCTATTCCTATTAAAATCCTTGCTATAAGAGACAGCTGTAACATTACTTCCTCCATAAATAAAATAGGACTGTAAACACGCCCCACATTTGGACATTCAATTCTGACCACAAATTTCATTATTATTATTATTATAGTTATTATTATTATTATTATTATTGTCCAAGTTTAGTATAGCCTTTCGATGCCTTCCTCTTTTATATACAAATTTGAGTTTTTCACCCAATTTGTCAGTTAAATCAAAGCATTCACCCCCTTACAATTTTTACTAATAATGTTCTTAATCTATTTATCAATATTATTGTAATACAATACCATTGCAGTCTTTAAATCATCCCTACTAACCTTGCTATTATCAATTATAAAACTACAACCATTCATAATAGGGCAAAAGTAACATGATCAACTACTAATAATTGTGTCAATCATTTCTTCCACCAGGTTCAGTGGGTATCACTGGTCAGTAAATAACCCTTTTAACTTAATAACCCCATCCTCAAAGATTGTGTCATCAGATACCATCTGAGAAAGCTGGACAAACTGGCCTTTAAACAAATTATGCTTCTGCCATAAAGGGTGTGCACTACTAAAATGTAAAAACTGTTGGGCCAGGTTCTTTCCAATAAATAGTTGTAGAAAGTATCTTGTTGTCCATGTCTTTATAAGGAGAAAAATCTAAATAATTAATCTTGACTTTATCAAAATTCACATTAGATTTCAAAAAATTGACTGTGTTATTGCTATATTTAAAAAAAAAACAACAACAAAAAGAAATGTGTGCGGACATACAGCTTCTCAATCGTACCATTCCACCAAGTCAGCAAATCATCCAGAGATCTATAATATACCACCACAAACTGGTAAAATTCATTGTTTTAAAACATAATTTGTGTGCCAATACCACTCATATTCTGTATAGGTGGCAACCTCCAGGGTAGAGGCAGGAATTTCTGTAGAGAGGGTGGAGGGGGATGATACACCAAAAAATGTTATGAACCTCCCAATCTTGGAGTGTAATATCATAACTCTCCGTAACAAATCTTGTGGTCTGTACATTACTATGATCCTAAGGAATATCTTCATTATAATTTTTACCTTTAGAAGTTCCTTCTGTGAATTCCTTCTGCTTATCCTTATGGTCCAATACTGGGTATGCCTTTTAACTCTGATATGCAATCTTATCCCAGGTATCTTCATGTTTCGTCTTTTCCATCTATTTTCTAGATCATGCACCCTGGCTTGAAGATTGTCACATTGCTGTACTAATTGTTCAGTTACATCTATCAATGTCTTCATGTTGTCCTGCTGCCCCAGTACCTCTCTTCTTGAATCTTCAGTTGCTGTTTCAGTTTCTGAGGTCCTTTGTGTACCCAGGAGGTGGTATGATGGAAGGCCTCCTTATGCACAATTAGCAGTTAAAGCTGATCAAATCATGTAATCAGTTTCTCCTCCTGGTTAGCCTCCTTGAAGTGACTAAGGAGAGTAGATTCTATTATCACTCTCAGTATTAGGGGAAAATGCAAACGAAGCTGTGTAAGACACTTCATTTTCTGAAAAAGTAGCAAAAAAACAAGCCAGCTCTAGGAGCTGTGAAAAAATGAGCCCATCTTGAGCATGGGCTAGCACCCCCATCACATTTTTGAATATAGGCAGTTAAAATAAACTCCAATAAATATGATGAATAAATTACTATGAAGATAGTAAAAAGGCTGTAGTAACACAATCTTAACCATAATTAAAGGTATCAGACAAACTACTATTTAGACGCGAAATTTCTTCAAGCACCTATATCTTACAAAAGAAAAAAAAACTGATCAAGCAAGTTTCTATTATAGCAGACCAATGGCTTTACTTAATGATCTATTATCAGAGTAGAAGCAATTGCTATAAAGTGTTTCCTACTGAAGCCTTGGCTCACTGATAGCTATCATGATGTAGTTTCAATGATTCATGCATAAACTGTAACTTCTTGGATAACTAAACTAGCAAAGTCAAAGTCATACAGCTGCCTGAATAAATGCAAAATCAGAGATCCCTGAAAACCTATTAGCCACATTAATGGAACAGTCTGTATACCAAACAACTTGCCAACTGATGAATCCAAGAAGTTCTCAAGGGACCTCATAGTCACAGCCTGGAAACAGCCCAAAAGCAAGCAGTTTGCCAGCAACCAGGGAAAGGATGGAAAGTAGGTGACAACTCCCAACTGCCCAAACTAAGATAAGCAATGTAGCTAAAATTCCAAGCTAAATTGTATAGGAAAAGCACAGACAAGTGGTTCACCACTATGTGTTGCAACTAAGTCAAGATAAAACAGCAACCATGATTCTGTAAAGAGTAATGCCCTGTAAATTTGGTAAACAGAAGTTAAAGAAAAATGTTTTTACCAAATGTTCCCATTTCAAACCATAATATAGCCTTCTTGGTCAAACCATCTGAGAACATTAGTCTGGTTAATAAAGGCCAGAGGAAGGGTAGAATGCAGTGGGGATTGGGGGAGATTGGGGAGCTCCAGACATTATAGTGTGGAAATGGAGAAAGAGGTAAGTTCATGTTGGTGTTTAAGCTGCATTAATTCAATGCCTGAGAGATGCAGATTGAGGCATCTGGTGACAGAACTGAAAGAGTTTTGTTTTAAATGTTCCTTCATATCCGTGAGTGAGGGTGTTTAGTAGAAAGCAATGCGGGTAGGAAGATAGGAGAAGGAGGATGTAGGGAGGTAAGGACTTTGAGTAATTTGGTAATAAGGAGATAAAGCAGGCCAATGTGGTGGAGAAATAAAAAAATGCAGATGTATGTGAGAGACATGATTTAATACAGATGGGAGATAAAGTCAGGAATTCTTAAGACCTAGTAGCAGACAAGGAACGATTCTCATCTTAACAGAATGAAATGGCAGGGCTATATGCATATTAAAAAAGTAAATTCTTTGCCAAGTAAGACAAGAAAAGAGAAAGGGAAAGAACAGGCAAATTATACATATACAATCAAGAAATTAGACAGGCACAGTGGTGGCATTTTATAGAGACCTTTATGAGGGAATACTGACAGTAGCAAAGTCAAGTTTCAAGGGATCTGGAATTTTAAAGAACCAGACAAGTAGAAAGCCAAACAACATACTGAAGAAGTCCTAACAGAGTTACCAGACATAATAAAAGCAAAACAGATTCAATGTGTGTCCATGCAGCCAACAAACAACACTAAGAAATGCAAAAAAAAAAAAAAAACTGTCTCAAGTAGTGTCTTCAAACTAAACTTCAAGCACCAACCCAGTGTGAAGAAAAGGAGCAACAATAATAAAAATAATCCAAGTTTAGTAGATAAAATAGTTATTAATTGCTTTCGGCCCTCTATCTATACAGGACTTCATCAGTACAAGTTGAATAACAAAGTGTATGTGTAAATAGTTTTGCAAATAAGTCATATGCAATTTTTCACCCAATCAAAAAATACAAGTTCCTAATAATTTAAAATATTTAAAAAAGATGAAATGTTTAAAAAAACACCATAAATAAACTATCCATTACAAAATGTGCTGTTACAAAAAGTTTGAAAACTTAAACACTGCAAGCTCAAAGTTTTAAAACAGGAACAATGGATACGTGGTCATTTAGACTAAGTCCTTATTCAAGTTCAATAACCCATGGACAATTTCTAGTAAACCAAACAAAAATTGTGCCATATTACATTCCAGTGTGTGTTTGAAAAGTGCATTGTTGTTGTTGTTACATTTTGATATAGTATGACAAAAAACAACCACAGCAATGTACTGTCACAAATTTAATAAGAAAAAAACAAAGCTTTCAGGTTCGTAAAAAAACCCTTCATCAGTGCAACATAAAAACAATTAACCAAAGTGTACTTAAATACATAGCCCTATTAAGCACAGACAATAAAAACAAGTAAACTATTAACAGTTCTTTTTAACAGTTTTTTTATCAGTTTTTTAAAAGAAATACATATATGCGTTCTAAATGCATTATCATTTGCTATAATTCACAACTACATTTGATATTAAAAATTATACATTTAACATTCTCCTAAACATACAAACATACATATATTCATACATCCATATATATAAACATCCATATATATATATATATATATACATATATATATACACACACACACACACACACACACACACACACACACACACACACACACACACACACACACACACACACAAACACACACACACACACCCACATATATGTGAATATACATACTTATACACATTACTTTAAGTACATTTGTTTCTCTTTTAAAACAGGTTTAAGGATAACCATTTGATTAATGCCAGGGGGTCTATTTGCCTGTAGCTGTAAGATCCATTCATATTTTTTTAGTTTAAGCTTATTATTTAAATCAGCTCCTCTTAAATGCTTATTAATAATAGTTATTACTCTAAAACATGTTTAGCAAGTGCATTTGTTAAATTATTCATTTTGATATCTGATTTATGTTCTATAATCCTATCCTTGAGTCATCTTGTAGATTTTCATATAAAAAAACTTGAACATACCTTACATGTTGGTAAATATAACTATATTACAAGAATTACAAGTTGCAAAACATCTAAATGTATAGGTCTCATTAGTAGAAGAATGTATAATTCTTAATACTGAATGTAGTTATGACTTATAGCAAGGGAAAATGCATTTAGAATGCATATTTTAAAAATTGGTAAAAAAAAAAACTGTTAAAAAGAATTGTTAATAGTTTTCTTTTTTTTACTGGCTGTGCTTAAGTGCAGCGGTAGCGTTGTTGCCTCACAGCAAGAGGCTCTCCCGTTCGATTCTCGGCTTGGGTTGGGAGTGCCTTCTGTGTGGAGTCTACATGTCCTCCCCACGGACGAGTGGGCATTCGAAAGACATGCATTGAATGGGTGTGCCTTTGTTGAAGGTTGGGCATTGGGCTGGTAACAACACCATAAAAACCAACTGCCAATCATTAGCGGACAGGAGTTCCGCTGTGGCAACCCCTAACCAGGAAAAGCCGAAAGACAAACAACAACAACAACATTTAAGTACACTCTGGTTGATTGTTTTTATGTTGCATTGATGAAGGTTTATTTAAGAACCTGAAAGCTTTGCATTTTTCTTATTAAATTTATGACAGTACGTTGTTGTGGATGTTTTTTCATCATACTGAATTGTTTTATCTATTGACACTTTGCTAACGCTCTTATTTATATTATTTATATTTCATTGTTATAAGAGCTGTGGACATGCTAATCTTGTTTAACCTAATAAGCATAGTCTTTGACCATGAATCAGAATTTAATGGATTTACTTGCTATGCAAATGAATCCACTGTTATCTACAGCTAATGCATCAGCTCAAATACAAGGTGCAGATTCAACAAGGAATGCTTCTGATGAATTCTTTCATCTTCTAACAGCTTTGGAACAAAAGGTAAAGAAGTTTAAGGCAGTACAATGGCAACATTATAGTTTCATACCATATTTGGAGCTGGGGATAGCGCCATGAGGCTTGAAAATTTTAAAAATGCCTTCATTTGATAATGCTTATCCTCTGTTGCTAAAGAGATGGCAGGAGATGAATTTAAAATCAAGTCTTGACTATATGATTTTGATGAACGACCATTTTCAGAAAGGGGAAGCTGGCTTATGTGAAGAAATTAGTAAAATGGAAAATCAGATTTCTTTATTGTCTACCCTTTCAGCCCATGTCTCTGACCTTAATAAGATACTAGAGAGAATAAGCAACTATGACCGGCAATTAGAGAATGTGAAGCAGTGTTCAAGTTTTTATATAAGAAACTTTACAAGACACCTCAAGGATAGGATTATAGAACATAACTCAGATATCAAAAGGAATCATTTAACAAATGCACTTGCTAAACATATTTTTGGAAATAATTTGAAGCACATTTACTTTTAGCACAATAACTATTATTAATAAGAATTTATGATGAGGTGATTTAAATAATAAGCTTGAACTAAAAGAATATGAATGGATCTTACAGCTACAGCAGATAACCCCCCCCCACTAACCAAATAGTTACCCTTAAACCTGTTTCAAAAGAGAAACAAATGCATTTAAAGTGATGTGTATACATTCACATATATGTGAGTATACACACACACACACACACACACACACACACACACATATATATATATATATATATATATATTTTTTTATATATATATATATATATATATATATATATATATATATATATATATATTTATATATTTATATATATATATATATATATATATGTACGAACATATGTAAGTTATGTGTTTAGGAGAATGTTAAATGTATAATTTTTAATATTGAATGTAGTTGTGACATAGCACGGGAAAATGCATTTAGAATAAACATATTATTTTTTTAAAAAACTGTTAAAAATAACTGTTAATAGTTTGCTTCTTTTTATTGGCTGTGCTTAATAGGGCAAGTATTAAAGTACACTCTGGTTGATTGTTTTTATGTTGCACTGATGAAGGGTTCTTTATGAACCTGAAAGCTTTGCTTTTTTTTTTTATTAAGTTTGTGACACTATGTTGCTGTGGTTGCTTTTCATCATACTGAATTGTTATATCAAAATATATGAATATGATTTTTACAATGGATTTTTTACATGCAAAGTGTATATGTATATATTTATGTATATATTTTTTGATTGCCAAATCGTCTAAGGTTTATATATTTCCAGCCAAGTAGTATATTGTCTTCGATAAAATCGCAGACTTAATATTCTACTTAATAATCTGTTAAATTACAGGTACCACATCATTATTAATTTTATTTAAAGTACATAACGGTTATATTATTATGACAGCTACTAAGTAGGGCAGAACCAGCTCAAATGTCACACTGATGGGAGAAGGGATCTGAATTTAACATGTATACCAATAACACTGTTTTACAGCACAATAAACCACTCCTTTGCTTGATAAAAAGTATATATATATAGTTAGAAAGCTTGTGAGGAAACTATTACTCTATTTTTGTTTTATTTGGATCACTTGTCTGTGTACTTAATAAAGGATTTTCAACTGGAAACAGACTGCCTACCCTGCTTGGATTACTTTCGAATATTTAATAATTCTGTACAATATTTAAAATTATATATTTTTATTATTTTTTTTTTACTTAGGACGAGTTTAAGCTTGCTGTTTCTACTACCATTATCTGATCTGATTAATATGCAGTGATTAAATAGATAAATATGGATTGAAAATCATCCACACAGAGAAGTTTCTTACACTGTTTTGTTTTTGGACCCACTATATTGTTTAATGGGTTGTTTGAGACTTCAGGGATACCACTGTGATTACTTGGTAAATTGTTATATCAGCTTTGCTAATGCTCTTATTTATATTATTTACATTTTGATATAGCACAGGAATATCCTTAGACTCTATTTCTAAATTGTCTTTCTGTTTCTCCTCACATACAACTTTAAGAAAACCTTACAAACTGCAATGTAAACCACAAGTGGGACAATTCCCCGATATTAGGGAAACCTTATCTGGGAACCCATTAAAAATAAAAACATCTTGCTCTAATATATACAGGCATTGTTATATGTACCGCTTCTGTGGTTAAATACTTTTTCAACACCTAAGAGTGGTTTATGCCTACTACCCCATTCATCCACTGCTGTACTTTGAATGTTGTTCAAAAAAGGGGTGGGGTGATTTCTATCTAAAAACATATTAAATATTATATGAACTTCAGCTGAGGAAATATTAAAATTGTTACACATCCTAGTTGTTCTCACCAGTTGCCCCTTAAAAATATTCTTCTTGCAAAAGTGTGGATGGCAACTATAAAAATCTAAGTAATTATTAATAAAGGATGATTTTCTGAAAATTTTGGATCCAAAACAGCATCAATCATATAATCTATGAAAATAGTTTTGTTTGTGTCTTTCGGTTTTTCCTGGTTAGGGGTCGCCACAGCGGAACTCCGGTCCGCTAATGATTGGCAGTTGATTTTTACGTACCGGCTTGCCAGGCCTGATGCACAACCTTCAACGAAGGTATGCCCATTCACGTATGTCTCCATGCATAAGACGCTCTAGCTGAGAATTGAACCGGACAGCGTCTTATTGTGAGGCGACAATGCTACCGCAGCACCACCACTGCGGGTATAATCTATGAAAATAGTGATGTCCAAAAAATCAACTCTATCAACTGTGTGTGTGTGTGTATGTGTGTATGAGGGTGTAAATCTTGAGAAAGATGAAGCATTGTTGATAAAAGACAAAAATTGTTCTACAGTGTCATCAGTGCCCTTCCATAAAATAAATATGTCACCAAGGTATCTACAATGCAAATGTCAATGTTTGTTAAATCCTGATTCTAAAACAAACTGTTTCTCCCAACTAAACATAATCAGATTGGTGTATATGGGTGCACAATTAACACCCATAGCTATGCCTTTCATCTGTTAGAAATATTTCCCTTTAAACAGAATAATGTTACACAGAATTAATTCCATAAGTTCCACTAAAAAGTTGACCATCTTAGCTTCTAAAACTGTTAGGTCAACAATAGCCAAGCAAAACAGTTCCAATCCAATTTTATGTGGAATACTTGTAAATAATTCTTGGACATCTATAGTGGAAATACCACAACGGGTGTTGCTTTTGTGTTAGTACACAAATAAACAAGTCTTTGTGAGTTTTGTTTAAGCAGCTTTATTCTATACAAACACATCACTGTAAAGGTTTATTGAGTATGACTAAGTAACTTATATACAAACTAACTACTGCAATCATACGTGCTCACTCACTGGCTGCTTCAACAAAATGGCACTAGGGATTGCACGTGTCTGGAATTTACACGTACGCGCACAGCCTCACATGCTTCTTAAAGACATAGTACACACCCATGTTCCACTCTGGTCTACATCCTCCCTCTGAGAAATAGATCATGCAATTTGTCATGTGACTATTTAGCATGCAGAAATCACATTATACGATACTAAGTACACACATATATATATACAATCAAGTGCATATTGCTGTGTATTTCACACCAGGCTTTGAAACTCGTCCATATCATGTGACATAAAATTAGGAATCAGATTTAGCAACCGGAACAGTCCCTGCAAAATGGTTGATCTGTGGAATGTTCAAAATACTTTCTGGGACAGAATCAGACTTTTGAATACATTCTGGTCTAGAAACAGTGTCTGGCTCATTCTTTGATTTAGAGCTTGCATCACAGATACAATATTGAGATTGCAATGATGATGATTCTGGTACAGGAAGAAGATGTCTATGATTCCTCCTATACTCCACACCCTTGGAGCTTATCCAATAGTATCTTGGCTTGACATAGATGCCTGCTGTCTGTCCTATTTGATTAAAACTTTTCTTTGTCTGAATTCGTACCGTCTCTCCTTCCCTCAACAAATGAAGTAATCTGCTCAATCTGGCATAATTAGATTTCTGGATATTACGCTTCTTCAACAATTGAGCCTTGATGGTTTTATTGTTCTTAGAGTTAGGCTGTAACAAACTTGATGAAATAGGTAGCGTAGTTCTAGTTTGTCTAGAAATTAGTTTTTGAGCAGGTGAGACAAGAATATCATCACAAGGTATGTTTCAGAGATTTAAGTAAATTCAAGAATACATCGGTATTGTTACGCTTTGACTTTTCAATTAATTGCTTTGCACTTTGTACTACTCGTTCAGCTAGACCATTGGATTGAGGATATTCAGGACTACTAGTGACATGTACAAAGTCCATTCTATTGCAAATTTATGAAACAACTGGCTAGTAAACTGAGTACCCTTGTCAGAATAAAGTTTGTGTGGACTACCATGAACTGAGAAATTACATTTTAGCTTAGTGATGACAGCTGTTGAGGTTAAGTTTGGTAGCAGATCAATCTCAAACCAATTTGAGTAAGAGTCTACCAAAACCAAACAGTGTTGATTGTTCCATTCAAAGATATCAATTGCTACAGTAGACCAAGATAGTTCAGGTATTGGATTTAGCTGAAGTGGTTCTGTTTGCAAATGTGCTCTGTCACTATTACATACTGAGCAAGAAGAAAGAACTCTATCAATGTCTTTTGATAATGAAGGCCAAAATACTAGTTCTCTTGCACTTTTCTTAGTGGATAATAAACCTGGGTGACCATGATGTAAAATCTAAATATATTTTTGCTGTAGGGAAGCAGGAACTACAATTTTAGGACCTTTGAAAATAATGCCATCTTCCATCAACAATTCATCTCTGTAAGGAAAATACGACTGTACTTCAGGTGATACACTAGATTGTTTTGACAGCCATCCAACAATGATGTAGTGATTAAGCATTTGTGAAACTGGATCAGTCATAGTGTGAACTCTCATGAAGTCTAGTGGTGGAAAAATTATTTACTGACATTACATCAAAATCAAAAGTTTCAGCATCAAGCTGTTCTGTTGTGCTTCTAGGCGATCGAGATAAGGTATCAGCTAGATATAGCAATTTACCTTTTGTGTAGACCATTTTGAAATTGTACTTTTGCAATTTGAGCATCATTCTGTGTAACCTTGACAGAGCAGAATACATAGGCTTCTTTAGAATGGTAACTACAGGCTGATGATCAGTTTCAGTTTGGATAGCTTGACCATAAATATAGTTGTGGAACTTGGAACATGCGAAAACTATCACCAAAAGCTCTTTCTCAATTTGAGCATGATACATCTCAGTTTGAGTAAGTGTCCTAGATGCAGAGGCTACTGGTCTGCCCTCTTGAAGAATAACTGCACCAAGACCAACATTTGAAGCATCACAGGATAGAACAACTGGTTTACTCACATCATAGTACCTTAACGTAAGTGGGGTGGCAATTTTCTGGTTAAGGTCATCAAACGCCTTCTGATGATGTTGTAACCATGACCATACAACATTTTTGCATGTTAGTTCTCTCAAAGGTGCTGTCAATTCACTGCAATCCGGTATAAAATTGTCTAAACAGTTGACCATGGCCAGAAAACACTGTAAACCTTGCACATTATCTCATGCTGACATCTCTAAAATAGATGTTTGGTTGGGTCAGGTCTTAAGCCTGTACTTGTAAACAAATGTCCTTTATAGGTGACTTCCAGAAGTCTGAATTTGCACTTTAGAAGATTAAGCTTCTAGTTTACTTCACTTGCTCTGTCTAGAACTTTCTTGAGGTTTCTGTCATGCTCTACTTCGCCATTGCCTCCAACTAATAGATTATCTACTAGTATGGCACAAGGATAACCTGAAAAAATTGTTCCATCGCATGCTGAAAAGACTTCACTTGCAGAATTTATTCAAAATGGCATCCTTAGGAATCTGTATCTGCCAAATGGAGTACCAAAAGTAGTTAGAAATGAGGATTTGTGATCAAGCATCACTTGCCAAAATAAACTCTTTGCATCCAAAACAAAAAATACAGTGGCATTTGGTATTAGAGCTGCAACTTCCTCAATTGTATGCATTGGATGATATGGCCTTTTTAATCTCTAGGATCAATGCATATTTTGATTTCATCTGAGCCTTTCTTATGTGTGGCTACCATGGATGACACCCATTCAATTGGTTCTGTCACTGGACAAATCACACCTTGCTGTACCATCTTATCCAACTGAGCTTTGACTTTATTTTGCATTGATATTGGGACTCTTCTTGCTGGTCTGACTACAGGAGTGACCTCGTGATCTAACTTCATAGAATACACAACTGGAAGATTGCCCAATTTGTCATCAAAAACATCAGCATACTCTGAGAAAATGGCTTCTGAAAAACTTGAACTTGGAACTGCAGTCATATGATGAACTTCTCTAGCAAAAGAAAATAGATTCATTCTCAAACTATCTTTGAGACCCAGTAAAGATTGCATTGGTCATTGAACTACATAGAATAGTAAGTTGTAACAGTTCTCAGCCAAATAACATGAAAGTATTACTGAACCTTCGGTTTGAATTTCTTCACCTCCATACGCAACAAGTATCACACTTCTGGTTACATTGAGTTGTTCGTTGGTTCTCACTTTTGCAAATGTGTCTGCTGATATAACATTGCACTTTGATCCAGTGTCTACTTTGAGCTCTGTGGACTTCCCATTGATCTGAACTGTACAAAACACTTCACTCCTTGTCAGTAAGTTTACTGCATCAGCTCTTTCTCCCTATCCTGATACACCATCCATATAGAGAGCTGACTGTTTTGGCTCTACTTGATCAACTTGCTTTTTTCTATGACCTTTCTTTACAACAAAGTGAGGCTTACTTGATTTGCAAAATGTTTGAAAGTGGTTCCATTTCTTACACTTGTGGCATTGCTGACCATATGCCAAACACTTCTTCCTCTTAGATTCATGATTTGCACCACAATTGTGACAATAAACAGTAAAGCTAGACTTGGGTTTTGCTGACTCATGTTTGTGTTACACTGAGACAGTGGTGAAGCTTGCACTTTTCCTGGAACTCTCTGGAAAGCTTTGTACCATCTTTGGAAACCATGTGGCTGCCATTTGCTTAGGCCTGTTTCTGTTTGCCATGTGTTGCATACTTTCTACGTTTGCTCTGGAACTTACTGAAATCATGCTTTTGTCACTCACAAGCATGTTCGTATGTCTTTCTGTCACCTTATGGATCTGATAAATCTCTGTTGCTTTACTTAATGTCAAATCACTGTCACGAAGCAAAATCTTTCTTACTGCAGCACTATTAATGCCACATACAAGACTTATCTTTTATCAGGTCATCTTTCAAATCACCAAACTGACACATTTTAGCCTTTTTTTCTCAAGTTAGTTATATAAGCTGCAAATGTTTCCTCTGGTTTCTGATTTCTTGTGTAAAACAAATGTCTCTGTAATGTAATGCTCATCTGGAGGTTGCACATTTCTCTGAACTTACGCTTCAAACACTCAGGGTCTTCTGTGGACTCACCTTGCACAACAATATGGCGGTCTGTATTTTCACCTTCATATACTGCTGGTGCATATACAAATGAATGCTGTCTTTATGTGACCTCAGATCCTGCTAAATTTATCAAAATGTATTCCCTTCTGCATGCATCTCTATCTGCATAAGCTGCTTGTATGGAAATAGTGTACTCTTGTACAAATATCCTCCAGTTCTCTGCAATATTCTGATCAAACAGAAGTGGATGAGGTCTTCAAAATCCGTCTGCCATATTAACACATACCAGTGAAGGTTCTTGCAAATATGTATAAATATACACACACACACACAAACACACACACACACACACACACACACACACACACACACACACACACACACACACACACACACACGCATAAGTAATTGGCCTAAATACAAGTTGTCCAATGCTTTTGTGCTCTGTACCTGTACTTTCTCTCTTTAACCTTATCAGAATTGTGCAAATGAACAACCTCATAGTGCTTTCAATTAACCAGACTTTGCAAAATAAACCTCTCAGGCTTCTCAATGCTTTATTGCACTTTGCAAAATAACTTTTCAGATTTCTTAATGCTTTGCTGTGCTTTACGAAATAGCTTTTTTAGGTTTCTCAATGCTTTACTGTACTTTGCGAAATAACTTTTGAGATTTCTCAATGCTTTATTGTGCTTTGCAAAATAAGTTTTTAGAGCTATCAATGCTTTACTGAACTCTGCAGAATAGCTTTTCAAACTTTTTAATGCTTTACAGTGCTTTGCAGAATAATTTCTCAGACTTTGCTATGTTTTATGAAATCTTCGATAGGTAAAGGCAGAAATACTAAAATCATTGACCTTTGGAATTGGTAAAGGCAAAAATGCGAAAGTCATTGATTACCACTCACTATGTTTGCAAAATCAATAAAGGCAGAAATGCTAAAGTAATCACTTAGAATTTTATCGATAAAGGCAGGAATGCTACAGCCATGCACCATCACTTATCAAAGCCATCACTTTAAGAAATATTCAAGAACTTTACTATGCAACTGACCAATTGAGCACTGTAATACTCTTGTAATCTCCTATAAGAAGCACCTTTCCTTAATGCAAGAAACACATCAAGCAACTGCGCAATGTGGATAATCAAACTTTTGTTGCCCAAATTCTATATCTTTTCAGGTTTCTGCACTTTGCAAATAACTAGATGCAGCAGATTGAAATGTCCCCAAAATGGCAGTACCCTGCTAGGAAACTCTTTACTCTACAAGGAGCACTCTGTAATGGCTGCACTTTGTGAATAGACACACCCAGCACAAGAACTTCTCTTTAACCAGGCTTTGACTGAATTACATGAGATAGTTGCACTTTACACACAGTGAACTCTTTAAAATACACGCACAGTAATAAGCGCACACTGTAGGCATTATTACACACTCTGAGATACTTTGAATAACTTTACTTATGTCCTTGATACAATACGAAGTCATACTCATGCCCAAACACAGCACTTTGCCCAAACATAGCAGTCCCCTTGCTTTAATTTTCTGCTTATTGTGCTCTTTTTCTCTTATTATATTCTTTTTGCTCTTTTAAGCCCTTTTCCTTTTTTATGCCCAGCATCCTTTCATCACCTGTCTGCTCATGATTGGCAGTAGAGTTTTACAGTGTTGAGTTGCCAGCCCAGTGCCCAACCTTCCACGGAAGGCACACACACACACTCACTCACACCTAGGGCCAATTTAGAGTGTCCAATCCACCTTACATCATGTCTTTGGGATGTGGGAGGAAACCAGAGCACCTGGAGGAAACATACGTGACCACAGGGAGGACATGCAGATTCTGCACAGAAGGCACCCCAGCCGAGGATCGAACCAGAAAACCTCTTGCTGTGAGGCAGCAACACTAACCGCTGCACCACCGAGGCTGCCCTGTGCTCGATTTACTCTAAACATGCCCAATTCTGACTTAAACACACTCGTTCTGCCTTAAACATGCTTGTTTTGCCTTAAACATGCTTGTTTTATACTTTAAACATATTCATTTCATCAAATACTTTTATCTTAAACATTTAATTTAGTTAACAAACGTTTTATACTTTCCGATTGCCTGATAATGCAGTTTGTGCCCTTGTAATGCCTTTTCTTGCCTCTTTGCAATAAGTAAATAATTCAAATTACTTTTCATTACCTTTGATTCTTTCTGGTTGTGTTCGCACTGTTTTCTCTCAGTTTTACCTTCACTGTCGTCTTTACATCTCATGGCTCCAAATGTTCTTCTCTTTGCCATCCCAGTTCTGACACCATGTCAGTTTCATGTTAGTACACAAATACATGAATCTTCATGGGTTCTGTTTAAGCAGCTTTATTCTATACAAACACATCACTTGTAAAGGCTTATTAACTCTAACTCAAGTAACTTATATACAAACTAACAACTGTGGTCATGCATGCTCATTCACTGGCTGCTTCTACAAAATAGGACTAGGGATTACATATGTCTGGAATTTATACATGCACTCACAGCCTTGCATGCTTCTTAAAGACATAGCACACACCCACACTACACTCTGATCTACAAAGGGGATCATAAAACTGGGGTTTTATTTTTGTCAAAAAGTCCCGGAAGTCCTTTAGGACAAATTCAGCAGGATTACGTATCCCTATCAATATCCTGTCAACAAAGACTTCTAAAAGTATATGTCTTAGAATCGTGTGCTGAAACAATGAGTCTATAACGTGAGGATAAAATTTACTTGTGAACTTTAGGGATGCCAAAAGACACAAGAATGGAGGGGGTGACAATTATGTAAAAAAATAATAATTCCTGTGGAATAACTCCTTTGGAAACTGAGTCTTCAAGAAACAAATCAATTTTCCTATATGAAATATGTATTTCATTAATGGAAATATTAGCATAATTGTCTGTATTGTGAAGTATATTAGACATATCTGTTTTTTTCCACTCTAAAAATCCCCCACCCTTATTGAGCTTCATAATTCTCAATCTAGAATTATCCCTGAGGTCCTTCAACAAATTCCATTCTTCTTTAGTTAAACTGAGTCTGAGACACCTTGACTTTATACAAATCCCTTTCACAAGTTTTTTTTTTCCAAAAATGGCCAGAGAGAGATTTTCTTCTTAAAAACATGTTGTTGACTAAGACCCACATTGTCATCCCTAGAAGGGTTGTGATAATTAAGTTGTAAATTAAGCTTCCTAGTAAACAGTTTCAGCACTATCAGAGCATACAACAGGTTCATTGTACAAGAACGGACAAAATTCCACCCTTTTATAAAAAGTTTAAAAAATAATAATGTTTAAATCAGTATAGTTTAAAAATGTTAAAACCTTTAAATGTGTGAACAATGCCCCCCCTTGTGTCACTGTTATCATGTCAATTGTGTTATCATATACCCTGAAATTATTTAACATTTCTAGTTCTCTTTCTTCCAGCCCCACCCTCTGGTCTTGTTCTCCCTTCCTGGTGAATCCGATACATGACCTTGTTATCAACAAAATAAACATTGTTTCTGTTGCCTGCCTCCTACGACCTTTCCAATGGGGAGTGATTTAAGTCATAATTATTATAGCCATTTTATATACATATATCCAATGTTGAGGTGGAGTTGTGTATGTTAGATGTTTGTGAATCAGGGTCCCTTACCCTCTGTCTATCTTGTACATAATTCAAAACATTATACACCAAGTTAATGTGCCTTTTTGGTAGTGGGTATGCCTTCCCCTGTGAATACTCTACTTCATTTCTCAATAGTTTATTTTGTTTCTTTTTAAGATTCATGTTAACTTGTTGTTCTAATTTCCTAAATATGTTTTATATCTACTGTTGTTATATTCAAATATCAAATAATTAACAATGCTGTTATTAAACATATTAATCTCATCAAACAAGCTCTTAATTTGAGTATTGTTCCAACTAATGATAAATTGAATTATCTCAAGTCCATGTCTGTCAAACATATTAGTTAATTCATGATATTCACTACTACCCTGGTATAGTCTGTTTGGAAATTTGTAGACCCGAAGGCCTTTAGGCACTCATTTACATCTAATACATTCAGTTAAGTATTGTCTACCTGTAGGCTACATACTTTACTGAGCTTCTTTTCCAAAGCTGTGAGCATATTGTTAAATGAACCATTGAAGTTCTTAGTTTCTGCTGGCCAAAAAACTAATTGTTGTGTAAGCCAGCTATTCAAGTCTATACTTTTAAAAGAATGACCATCCCTTCTACTATTGGTTGCTAGGTAGGTACTAGGCTATTGGCCCTAGGGCCTGTATAAGCCTAGCCAAAAATGTACCCTGGCTTTCGCCACCAAAGAAAATTATTTTCATGTGCCCTTGTCAAGCAGATTCACAGAAGTGATCCCTGGGGTGAATTTCCTATTTCCTATCCAATCATCAACATTTTCTTGAAGAGTGCTAATGAGGAGCTCTGTTTGACATAGATAAGTAGTCTGTTCCAGAGTATGGGAAGTCTCTGGGATAGAAATCTATCCCTCCAGCATGTTTTGTTTATTGTGATGACAAGGTTTAGGTCCCTAGAGCATGTAGTTCGGAGGGATTGGGATTTCTTTAAGTTGAGCATGTCCAACAGCTCTGGGTTTGACATAGCTTTGTATGTTAGGCAGAGATCGCCTCTGAGTAGGTGATATGCGATGGAGTAAAGCTGGAGTTTTTTGAGACGGTCTGCGTAGGGCATCTGTTTGAGGCCAGTAATCCTCTTTGTGAGGTATTTCTGTGGCCTTTTCAGTTGTTGTAGATGTCTTGTGAGGTACATACCAAAAGGGGCATTGTACTCTATAATGGGTCTAATGAGTGATGAGTAGAGGGGAACAATGACCTCTTTTTTTCTGGATGAAAAACCTTTTGTGATGAGGTGAGCTACGTAGAAAGATTTCCTGACCACTGTGGTGATGTGATTATCAAAGGAGAGACTACTGTTCACCTGTGTCCCAAGGTCTCTTATCACATTTTTGGTGTTAAGTAGACTACCAGCTATGTGGTAGTTCATGGGTACAGAGTTTTTACCAAAGGGGGATGACAATACACGTTTTGGCATTGAGCTTCAGGCCATGGCTTTGACACCAGGCATCTGCCTCAGTGAGGCCCTTTTGTAGCATGTCCACATCGTTAGGAGTTTTGATTATGGCTCTTAGTTTGCAGTCATCTGCAAACTTTGTTAGCCAAAGACCTTGTGTGTTAGCCTGTACTTCAGAGAAGTAGATACCAAACAGGAGAGGACCCAGGACTGAACCCTGTGGTACTCCACTTGTCACTGGTCTGAAGTCGAATTTGGAGTCTGCTACTTTCACAGTGTGGGTTCTGTCTGTGAGCCAGTTGGCAACCCATCTTGTGACATAGGGATTTATACCTAGTTTAGTGTGCTTATTTATAATTCCAGAGTGGGGGATGGTGTCGAAAGCCTTGGCGAGATCTAGATAAGCTGTGTGAACCACCTTACCCTCATCTATGGCTTTTGTGACTGCTTCAAAGAAGTCAGTCAGGTTTAGGAGACATGATCTGCCTTTTGCAAATCCGAACTGGGTGGGGTCGAGAGTTTTGAGATTACCATTGTCTTTGTTTATGAGTTCCATGATGATACGTTCCATGGCCTTGCAGACCAGGCTTGTCAGGCTAATGGCGCTGTAGTTCCCGGGGTCCATCATGGCTCCCTTTTTGTGGAGTGGGATAACTGTCAAGGTTCGCCATTCAGTGGGCACAAAGCCTGAGGTGAGGCTATGATTGAAAATGTTACTTAGGTAGGGTACCAGTTCATTCTGTAGTTTGTGTAGAACACAGCCTGGGATATTGTCAGGTCCCATGGTGGATGCTGTGTTCTTGGCTTTGGAGAGTGTGTTTTTACCTGTGCAGCCATGATTACAGGAACTTTGCATTCTTCCAGTATAGAGATGGGCCCTCTAGGGGGTGAGAGGGGAGTAAAGTTAGCATTGAACCTATCTGCCAGGATGTTGGCAATATCTGTTGGTTCTGTATATTTAGTGCCATTGTGCTGTAAGTCAGAGTAGATCTGAGTATTGCCATTGAGATTCTTGACATAGCTATAGAATGCTTTGTGGTTGTCTTTAGAGTCAGTGGCAATTTTGTTTTCATAACTAGCTTTGGAGGATTTTATGAGGAATATCAGCTTCTTACTGAGGTTGACCAGGGAGTTCCTTCAGTCATGGGATTTTACTCTTTTTTGCAGCAGTTTCTTTCTTCTGTTGTAGAGTTTGTTTATGGCAGAGGGCCACCAGATTGGCTTCCTTTTTTTGGAGGATAGCATCTTGGTTCTATTAGGGATAGCATGATCCATGCACTCATGTAAGTGCTTATAAAGTGCATTTGTGTAGGATTCAGCAGTCGTACCTCTATTGTCCGTCTGCATGGGTGTCATGAGGTTTGCCACTTCTGTCTTAAGAAGTGTGAAGTTGGCTTTGGAGAAGTTTTTTACAATGGTTTCCCTTATTGGGGGTGGGGGTGGGATGTGGATGTCTAGGGTGATTAGCTTGTGGTTGGATCTGACCAACGAGGAATTGACCTCTGGTGTGGAGCACTGGTTGCCCATGTTGGTAATGACCAGGTCTAGGATATTGCTGCCCCTGGTGGGGGTGTGAATAAGTTGATCCAAGGCGCTGGAATTTATGAATTCCAGGAAACGTTGAGCAAAAGGGTTGGTACATGAGTAGTTTTCCCAGTTAATGGTGAGGTAGTTGAAATCGCCCATTATTAAAGTGTTGGGTTGTACCCTAATACTTTCCAGTGTATCATGAAATGAGGAGTGGGAATCCTGGAGCATGGTGGGGGGACTGTAGCAAGCTACAATTTGGATTGTGGTCTTGCCCAGAGTTAGTTGCACTGGGATAATCTCGGATGCATTATGCTGTGCAACTAGCCTGGAGGTGTGGATATCCTTAATGAATATGAACACGCCTCCACCTTTGGTGCTTCATTCTGGGTTACGTGGCAGAAAGGTGTGGTATGAATTATAGCCTGGTAATGCAGGGGTGCTGTCTGGAGCTTTGAACCAGGTCTCTGTCACTGCAAAGATGTCGATGTTCCCCATTTTAAGGAGTGCTTCAAGTGAGTGCATTTTTGAGGTTTAGACTTCTAACATTGAGTAGCATTACCCTCAGATTTTGCTTGCTTGTACCTGTTATGGTGGTGAATTTGTCATTTGAACCTTGCCTAAAAAAGGCACTATAGGAGTGGCAAGAGCCTTAGCCAGTATCTGGAATCCCAAGGGTGACAGGTGCAGGCCATCTCTGGCAAAGCATCGTGGTCTGTTGATCATGTCAAGGATCAAGGCCGCAGAAATACCTCACTAAAAGAATCACAGGCCTAAAGCAGATGCCCTACACTGACCACCTTAAAAAACTCCAGCTATACTCTGTCGCATATCGTCTACTCAGAGGCGATCTCTGCTTAACATACAAGGCCATGTCAAACCCAGAGCTGTTGGACATGCTACACTTAAAGAAATCCAAATCCCTCAGAGCCACATGCTCCAGGGATCTAAACCTTGCCATCACAATAAACAAAACATGCTGGAGGGATAGGTTCCAGACCCAGAGATGCCCCAGACTCTGGAATAGATTGCCCATACATGTCAAGCAAAGTGCCTCTTTGGCCCTCTTCAAAAGGAACCTTGATGATTGGATGGGAGAAAGGAAATTCACCCTGGGGATCATGTCAGTCACCCTGCTAGACAGGGGTCCAGGGAAGTAAATAGTGTGGGAAAAAATAGCCAGGGAATTGTTATGCCTAGGCTTGTGTAGGCCCTAGGGCTGATAGCCTAGTAAAAACCTATGAGCCTATGAACCTATGTCATCCCAGGCAGGCAAATACTGGATCCCCTTAGAATGACAACAGAAGCTTAGCCAATTGTTGAAGTCAATCATTTTGTCCTTGTACTGTGGTATCATTCTGGGTGATGGCAGGATGCTACTCAGGGTTAGGATAATACCTGCCTGGGCTACAAGATCGGAGAGCTCCTCAATGTCTCTTTTCATGTAGTCCAGGGAGGTACGTCTCAGGTCATTCACACCAACATGGACAATGACAGTGTCATATTTGTACTTGTTGTGGAGTGACCTGAGTGCGTGCATTATGTGGTGGATCCTGGCACCTGACAGACAGCTGACAGTAACTTTCTCCTTGTTTAGCCTGGTGAGTGGAACATCAGTGTGCCTGACTATAGAGTCACCTATGACTAGAGTGTTGGGTACATTGTTATGCCTTACGGGCTGTGTTTGAGTGGCACACTGAGTTTGTGGGCTATGTGTCATTTGGTTTGAAGTGGGGGGGGTGGAGTTTGCTTGTGTTTCTGCTTTGGAGGTCCCTGATGCTTGGGCAGGTCTTTATTGAGAGCCTCCATGAATGTAGGTGTGTGTTTTGTGTTTCTGTGTGTGTGTTTTGCTGGTGTAGGTTTTGAGGGATTATGTGATGAGTGTGGTGTGGTGTGGTGCAAGTGTTTACCTTCTCCTCTTGACTGTCTAGTCCAGTCTTGGGTGAAGAGAGCTTTGCTTCCAGTTTGGCTATATAAGTGCATCTCTCACAGGTTGTAGTGTTAGGTAGGAGGAGGAGAGGGTTGTCTGTGTACATGATACAATTGCTGCATTGCCCCAAGATGCCCAGATTCATCAGGTACACAGGAGAAATCACCGGGAGCTGACCCTTAGACATGCCTGGATATGTGCTTATTTATTAAGTACTAAAAATTGCTTTCCTCTAGACAAGTGAGGAAAGTTGAGTGCTGTAGTAATTTGCAGCTTATTTAGTGCTTAGAACAAGTTCTGAACAAGTGCTGAGCTCAAAGAAACAGATTTGAGTGCTGAAACTAGAAAACTGGCTAGTTCTAAGAAACAAAATTAAGCTAGAAGGCTTCCTTCCAGCACAGAAAGGCTTAGGTGCTCAGAAGCCTACAAACAGTTTAGACCACTTACAGGAAAGGCAGGAAACAAGCTTACATTTTTTTTCTTTCCCAGATGTTCTCTTTGTACACAGTAGGAGTGCCTGAAATCAGAATATGATCTCACTGTACTCAGTTGAGTGAGCAAATGAGATGGGCCCAGAAGGAGTATCCAAAAACAAATTTACAAGAGGGGCGGGCAGTTTCAAAGCCACCAAGATTAACACTAAAACAAAAACAGGGAGGGTGGGTGGGGAACTAACTGAAAAAACAGAGTCAAAACTTCCAGTTCAGTTAATTTTCAATGCAACACAAATAAATCAATTAAAACGTTGTATTATTTGAAAAAAGTGCAGATAAAATGTACGTAAATTCTCTTATATGTCCAGTTGAATACAGCTAGATCTTAGCCGGCCAAAGCTGAGGTTTTAAGCAAAAATATTCCAAAATGTTCCACTTAAATAGGCAGTGACAGGATATCAATGAATGAGACTACCCCCGCCTGCTATTACTGACAGGCAATAAAATTCTAGGAAGCACTAACTGAAAAAACAGAGTCAAAACTTCCAGTTCAGTTAATATTCAATGCAATACAAATAAATCAATTAAAACGTTGTATTATTTGAAAAAAGTGCAGATAAAAGGTACTTAAATTCTCTTATACGTCCAGTTGAATACAGTTAGATCTTAGCTGGCCAAAGCTGAGGTTTTATTGGATTCTGATCCATGAAAATAATTGACAGTGATGTATCTGTCAAGTTCCCATTCAAAACTCTGTCCTTGAGAAGTCATGAACCTTCACCTCCATTTGACTGTAACATTTGTGAAAGCTGTGTGGGTGATGTAATCAATTTTTCTACATTAGAATTCAAGAAATCACCTTGTGTCATTTATGGTCAACTTTTTAGTGGAACTTATGGAATTAATTCTGTGTAACGACTTTATTCTGTTTGAAGGAGAATATTTTCGACAGATGAAGGGCATAGCTATGGGTGCTAATTGTGCACCCATATGCACCAATTTAGTTATGTTTAGCTAGGAGAAACATTTTGTTTTAGAATCAGAATTTAACAAACCTTGACATATTTTATGGAAAGGCTCTGATGGCACTACAGAACAATTTTTGTCTTTTATCAGCAATTCTGCATCTTTCTTAAGATTTGCCCACACACACACACATACACACACACACACACACACACACACACACACACACACACACACACACACACACACACACACACACACACACGCACACACATGCACGCACACACACACACACACACACACACACACACACACACACACACACACACTTGAGAGAGTTTTTTGGACATCACTGTTTTCAAAGATTATGATAGATGCTGTTTTGGATCCACGTTTTTCAGTAAACCATCATTTTCTAATAATTACCTGGATTTTTGTAGTTGCCATCCACACTTTTGTAAGAATATTTTTAAGGGGCAGATGGTGAGAACAACTAGGATGTGTTCCGATTTTAATATTTTTTTGGCTGAAGTTGATATGGTACTTAATATGTTTCTAGATAGAAGTTACCTTGTCCCTTTCTTGAATAATATTTGAAAGACAGTAATGGAAGGATGGGGTAGTAGGTATCAACCAGTCTTACGTGTTGAACAAGTGTTTAACCATATAAGTGGTACAGATAATAAAAAGGAGAATAACAAGTTTATTAATTCTCTAGTTGTTACATTTTATCTTCAAAGAAAATTAAAGAAAATGTTGGAATATTTTGAAAGTGAATGATGAAGTATTTAAAAGATTAGGGGAGAGACTCATCTTTGTTTATAAGACAGGTAGGAACTGAAAAAAAATGGAATACCCAATGGAAGTTAAAACAATTACTATGGGGGAGATCTAGAAATGTGGGGCATGCAATTAATGCCCTTATATATTACAGCAAGATGTTTTTTTTATTATTAATGGTTTCCCACATAAGGCTTCCCTAATATTGGGGAAGTGTGCCACTAAGGGTGTAGTTTGTAAAGTTTGCTCAAAATTTATATGGGAAAGACAGAGAGACAACTTAGGAAACAAATATATGGATATTTATACATTATATCAAAATGTAATAACAACAATGCACTTTTCAAACACACACTGGAATGTAATATGGCACAATTTTTATTTGGTTTGCTATAAATTGCCCCCCATGATTTAAGGGGAGGTTTGTGGGTTATTAAACTTGAATATAAGGAACTAATTTGGCAATTATGAGAAGGGGCTGCCTATGGACTTGGTCTAAATGATTAAGTATCCATTGTTCCTGTTTTAAAACTTCAAGCTTGCAATGTTTAAATTAACTTTTTGTAACAACACATTTTGTAATAGATAGTTTATTTATGGTGTTTTTTAAAACATTTCATCTATTTTAAATATTTCAAATTATTAGGAACCAGTATATTTTGACTGGGTGAAAAAATTGCATGTGATTTATTTGAAAGACTATTTACACATACACTTTATTATTTATCTTATTCTGATGAAGTACCACATAGCTAGAGGGATGAAAGCACTTAACACCTATTTGAGCTATTAAACTTGGATTCGTTTATTGGCGTCGCTCCTTTTCTTCGCACTGGATTGGTGTTTGAAGTTTAGCTTGAAGACACTACTTGAACCAGTTTTTTGTGTTTCTTATTTACCAGACATACAAAAAGACAGGGCTAACAAATGCAAGTAATTCACTGCTGCTTTGTATATCTATGGGCATAAAGAGTCTCAGAGAAAGCAGTGACTGTTGATGTTAGAGATATAGTTGGGAAAAGTTAGTAATTATATATATAGGTTTAGAAAGTGTGGAAGTGAGGGGATGCTGTGCCAGTGTCAGCCTTAGGTCAAGTGGTATCCTAGGCAAAAGGGCTCCACCATGCCCCCCACACCACCTTGTGCCCCCATCCTGGTCTATTTACACCATCCAGTTTACTGGAAAAGCACCCCTACTAGAGTGGCACCGTAGGCGGCCACCTAGTTGGCCTATGCCTAAGGCCAGCTATGTGACACACATTGGAGAGAAGTAATAATAAACTGAAGTTTTGTTTTCATCTGTATAAATGGGTAACATTAAGGGTGAAGGCACAGTAACAGGGTGTAGTTGCTAATCTTTGGGTGTGCAGTAAAAAGAAATACAATATAACAAAACTGGGAAGGAAATCTAGCCTGTTGTGAGAAAGTGTAAAAGATGAGACTGTAAAGGGCTGCATAATGGTGCTCTAGGCATCTTCAAGATGTGAGGAAAGTAAGAGAAAGTAAGTTGAGTCTGAAAAGAAGTGATGATGAAATACTTGCAAGCATGTTAGCTGGCCATATGTAATAATGGAAGCAGGACTAAAATGTGTTATGTTTTATCAAGATATGGCTAAACTGTTTTTTTAAGTTAAAAGAAGTGTTAATGATTAAAAAGCTAATTCTTTAATGTGCGAGGGAAGAAAAGGATTCTGAAAATGTGTTTCATTACTTTTAATGTGGATTCATGCTTCTGAAATGTATACTGTAAGTAAACATCACAAGGAAAGCATGCATATTTATTTGTATCTACACAAGTGAGAAGAAAAAAGTAGAGGCTTCCAACACATTGAGACGGCCTGAAGGCTGAAAACAAGAAACTAGGTTCAGAAGATTTATAAATCACTTTTTCTGATACTGCATTCTTAAAGTCACATATTTACTAGAAGTTTCCTAAAGCTTATGTTCATATTACATTGATGTGTCAGAAGAAAAAGCATATTGTTTTTCTAGTTGCAGCTAACACCTTCCTAGCCCCCCTTGTTTACCTCTACGTATTTGCCCATCCATCTATGCTAGGCCTTGTTTAATAGTGCATCACAATGAAGATAACTTTTACATTTATCAACTAATCTTTGATAATCATTTCTAATGTCCAGATCAAGCTTCTTGTCCTGGTTTGGTAGACATATCTTCTTTTACTTCTATCCTATAAAGCTCTTGAGCTTTTACACTACCCATTAAGTGTTTTGTTCACTCATATCATTTCATCACTTTCTCACCTGTCCTCACACCCCTTGTCCTTCAGTGCCTTTATTGCTCTGATAGCTATTTATTATGACTTAAATCCACATTTCTTTTCTATCAAACAACTCAACATTGTCATGGTTAAATAACACATTTAATCCTTTCTCTTCCCTACAGCTTCATTATGAGGCCTATTAATATGATTCGGTTCATCTATCAGAGCTTAATCATGAAATACAATGACAGCATGCACTTAACAATTAACAGGTTATATTGTATAAATTAAAAGGGTGTTTCAGTGATGCTCACCAATTTTGAGTACCTCTCTTTTTAAGACTAAATAAAATAATAGAAATGAATTAGAATGGTCTAGTAGATGAGATTGTAATTCTAAATGCATTGTCTGTCCATTTGACCCCTAGAAGGATTTGTGTCAAATTTCCAGAAATAAGAAAAGGCTAATTTCTTTTTTGGTTGTCTAAATTTATAGCTGGCTGTTTTTAACTTTTCAGTTACCTTAAAGGGGCCTTGCCAGTCAAAATGTTTTCTTTGTGGAGGGTACTGATATTGAAGTAATAGTTCTTCTAATTGATCACTTTTCAATAGCTGAAGTTATTTGGGTTATATTCTTGCCAAGAATATGACCACTGACAAAAAGCTTTAAGGCACTGTCCATGCACCCAAACAGACAATGGCTTAAGAAGAGACATATCAAAAGACAGTTTGGGCACTCGTCCCAAGAATGGAGGCTGCCAGCCTGAAAAGAAAATTGCTAGGAAAGGAACAACCAAAATGTTCTTGTTACACAAAACTTTATGCATATATAAAACAATACCAGTTAAGAAAATAATGACAATGATTGCAATCAATGTGGTGATAATCCATCTGGTCCATCCTGAAAACAGACTATTCAGCCAATCACTCCAGTCAGTACACCAGGTTTTACTAGATTTTTCTGACACTTCTGCTAGTCTTTCAAGGTGTTGCTTGATGGATTCTGACTTATTTAGAATATATGTACAACACTTCTTTCCTCTGAGTGTACATATATCTACCTGTGATGCCAGTAAGAGATCTAAAACCATACAATTTTGAAGAACTTTGAAGAACCATAGTTCTCATTGCTGTCATTTCAACTATTTTATCTGCAATAGCTCAATATGTAGCATTAGTTAGTACCTCCAATAGTGTAGACAACTTTCATACCTCTCAGATGGACTAAACATCACCATATGCCGTTAACATTCCAGCATCGGCTATGACATCATCTCCCAAATCCATGTGTTGTAAACCTTTTGCTGCCACTGCATTAATGTCATATTTATAGATACAGGATTGATCCAACTGTCCTATGGCATTTCATACATCTGTTTTCCTTTTTGCATTACTAATTTTTCCATTTGGTAACTCCTGTATTATTCTTATTAAAGGCAATATGTAACCTATATAGCACAAACTTGCCCAATCAATAAGCAGGCACTTATAAGCATTATTTCCATGTATATAATATTATTCTTCATACAATACTCCCACTGGATACCTTTTGTTTTTGGCACTAACCTTAACTGCAAACTGATATACATTAAATTTCTCACCTTCATCCTCTATTGATGTAGACCTTCTAAACACTTTGTTTTGAATGAAATCCCTGGTATTATTTTCTGGATTAGCATTATGCCAATCAGTCCAAAAGTACTCTAAGCCTTTTATTTTATTTGCTAGCACTAAATCCTCTGACTGTCTGGCTATAGTTAAGTTTACCTCTTAATACTTACTTGCCTTCATGTTCCAATTGCAACACTCTTTTAATATTGTGTGATTACAGCTGCTATTAACTACAACTACCATGCCAGCCTGACTCAAACATACTGCCTCTATCAACCCAATGCACATTTAGCCTTTGAAGATTTGCCATACTGAACTGTAAACATGATCGACTGCAATTTAATACCGGCATAGTTTCTTCCAGTGTCACTGATACAGATTTAAAAGCTATTCTTTGTCGTGCTGTTGGAAGTGGGGTACATACCCAACATTTTGTTGCATTATTAATCTCTGAATATGCCATTTGCATTACTCTGAATGTGTTAAAATCAGGTACACATTTTTGTTGTTTTTTAGCCTACTAACTTTTAAATCTTGTTTGATTATTATTTGTAAAATAGCTCCTAGGTACACAAATGTTAAAATTAATAAAACATTATTTTTCATATTTTTTCCTTGCTGGCTTTATTACACACCAACTCTTTTTTGTCTGTTTCTTCCTTTCCTTTTCTTTGACTGAATGGCATTAAAAACAAGTAGATCAACATCTGAAAAACAGATGACAATCTGTTATCTCTCTGCCTTTTTGTCCTTATTTTCAGTTATTAATTTAAATTGATCTCTGTGCACTAAAATACTTTGTTTACTGTTTTTCGCATGCTTTGCTTTGTACACCAATGGCCCTTATCTGCTGCACAACTTCATATGGCCCTCGAAAATTACTGTCCTATCGCCTGGACTTGTTGAAATTTTTTACTAATACCTTTTTCCCTACTCCCAACTTTTCCTATTTTAGCTGTATGGGTACCCTAGACCATAGGTGAAAAGTTTGTTCCCTTGCTATTTTATCTCAGATCTCCTGTATGTCTTGTATGTCCAATAATGGCCTCTATAACCCTACTCCAGGGTTCAAGGGTTCTTTTATTTTTTCCATTTCTGTTGTGTACAATAATGTTTTAACTGACTGATACAGGGTTTGAACTATTACATTTGAAAACAGTAAAGTGTCAGCAGGGATAATATCCCTTTTCCAGCAGTGCCTACGCTAAGGTTTGCTTTAACGTTTTGAAAACCTTTTCTTCTCTGGACCCCCATTACAATGTTATGGAAGTCTTTTGTTTTGCTAACATTCTGTACAGTGGTGCTGCCACTGTTGCGTAATCCTCAATGAATTATCTGTTGTAATTCATGATTCCCATAAATTTGTGTAAATTTGCCACCACCAAAGGCATCAGTGAGCCTACAATTCCTTTTGCCTTCTCTTTACAAGCTGTTGTGCCTGTAGGTGTTATTATAGTCCTGAAAAAATTTCTTCTTGCCTAATAAACTGCATTTTTGACTTGTTTACTTTGAACTGCACCTCTTGTAATGCCAATAGCACCTTCTCTAAATGCCTGTAATGTTCCTCAACTGTTTCAGACTTTATCAAGATGTCATCAGTTTAATGAACTACATTATTTGGCAGCTTTATTTTTTTGCAAGACCTATCCCAGGATTTGATGAAAAATCACTGGGCTATTTTGAAAAGCTTGAGGTAACTATGTCATCACATACTGTTGATTTTCAAAGGTAAATGCAAACTTTTTGCCACTTCTTTTGCTGTAATGGAACAGTGAAAAATACATTAACCAAATCAATAACTGAAGACCACTTACTAGTGGGCTTAATTCTTGCTGATAATTCTGGAACCCCAGGTTATTAGATGGGCCCTTGGGACTGTGCAATCATTGACCTTCCTAAAATCTGGGACCAATCTGTAGCTGCCATCCTTCTTTAACACTGGCCATAAAAGGAGAGTGCGTTGGACTATGCTCCATTTTAATACTGCCTACCTGCTGCCATTCTTGATTGTACTTCCTCGTATTATTTTGAGCCTCTGTTGGAAACGGATACTGTTCTTTGGAAAGGCATCATAAAAATCATTTGGACTACCCGCTACTATAGTCTCCTTTACTTTACTACAATCTGTTTTGGATTTTGCCCACAAATTCTGAAAAGTGTTTTCCAACTTTTCCCACATTTCCTTTTGCTCATCTGAAATTTCCCCTCAATTTTTCTGTTTTGTCTATTTGATCTACTTCTATTACCGTACATTGTGCACATTCAATCTCCCTCCAGTGAGAAATCTATCACTATTACCAGCTTTGATAATATATCCATCCCAAAAATAGTCGTACCACAGCTAATATGCAACAAAAAAGTTACCTTGAATGTTTTTCCATCCTCTACAAATCTAATGTTAACTGGTTGACTACTGACAGCAACTATGGAGTTTTCACTGAATCCCAAAACAACTGTTTTCTTTTCATGATTTATTTTTAATCTTCTATCTGTTACTGAGACAGCCACTCTGGTATCTACCAGAATGTTTTGCCACAGTATCCCTTCCACCCATAGGGTGACCAATGGTCTGCCATCAGCACTAAAAGGAACTAATCAGATAATGTAGGCGGGGGCACACCCCTATTCTGTCCCTCCTGAGGGTGGGTCTGACAACAAACATGCCATTGAATGCACCAAATGAACTGCCTCTTCTTTCCCTTGTTCCTTATTATCATCATTGGCAGCATATACAATTCTATTTATTTCTCTTGAAATATTTTCTGACTTTTCACTTTCCAGATTATACGGCAGATCCCTTATTACAAACTCTGCTGTGCGTACATCCCCACTGCTATCTTTTGTAATTTTTTTATAAGTTATCCTATTGGAATTATAGTAACAATTCTGATTTTCCTCTGTATCCTGTTGTGCTGGATATAGCTCCTTTCCTATTTGCTTACTTTTCCATTTTTTATAATGTGAGCAATCCTGTTTTATATGTCCTATCCTCTCGCAGAAAAAAACTTCCTTACTTTCCCTGTGTGAACCATCCCTTCCTACCTATAGAGGGGTCAATGCTGTTTTTCTCCCCTTTTGGGCATCACTCCCCCTTCTTCCTCTTCCTTACCCAGCTACATATACTTCACTCTGCTCTTCCTCTTTTTCCTCACTACAAAAAATGTTTTGCACTGTACATTGCTTAACATCCATTTTTTGCCCCTTCATTAGTCTGGTCAGTACCTCCTTCAGCAACCTGGTAGCTCTTTAACCTGTTCCAGAAAACTATGGATTAACTGCTTTTAGATGGGTTTCTCCTCCATTTTAATTAATGTATTTATGCCAGCCCACTTTTTGTTGTTGTTTTTGTATATAAGTGATGTTTTTCATCTATTTCAATCGACTCTGAAGAAGTCTTCGAATAGGAGACGAAAGCGCTTAGTCGACATTCTGTAAACTGTGGAGTTGTCTTGGATTTATTAAAGCTTTCAGTTTTGGTTATCCTTGGCTGCTTACCTTGCATCATATTTTATGGTTCAGGGCTACCTTTATTGTTCTCGCAGCAAGTGTCTTGGTTTAGTGCTTTTTTGGCTTCCGCTCTTTTGAGCTTGGGTTACGAGTTTCTCCTCCATTTTCTCATCTGACTTATTATGCATATTTGATTAGCCATTTTAAAATGTTCTGTCTGTTCTGCTAATCTGTCAGAGATTGTAATATTGAAATTGTCTAACAGCTTAATAGTTAATGGCTGTCCCTGAATGTAGGCTGACAAAACTTCCCTCATTCTCTGCATAGGTATAGACATCTTCAACTGTTTTGCTTGTATGTATTTAGAAAAACATTTCTGTATAAAAACTCAAACATTTTTCCAAGTGTCCCAACCAATCTGTACCACCTGTATGTGTAACCCACTCTTCAAAGGCCACCATGTTGTAAAAAAATCCCCTTTTATCATTCCACTGTAGGATTATCTGTAGTAACCTAGACTCTTAATATAAACCAATCAATGTATTTACTAAATTTATGTCTTCTGATTTAGTGCATGGTGTGATTTTAAGTTGTCCCTGCAATTCCTGTATTTGTTGCAGTAACTTTGCGTTTGCTCTGTTGCAGTTTTCTTTATCCATAACTGCCTGTTCCCTAAACCTTCTTGTAATCCTAATGTCATCCTCTTCCATTTTTAACTGTGCTTTTACAGCAGTGAGTTCATGCTCTCCTTCCTGTATTCTTTCTTGCAAAGATTTTAATGCAGTTTGCAAAATAGTTTGAAGAAAAAGTGTAGCCTTAATGTACTGTCTGAATTTTACATTATATTGAACAATATTCCTGAATGTCTCTCAGTGGTTTAGTTACTGGCATCACTAAGATTACATTATCCTTATTGATTTGCTGGTAGTTGCATGTTACTCTGACACTTCTCAAAGACAATCTTAAGTACATTAATACATTTCTGACAGTATAATGCAGAGGTATTATTGCACTTTACAAATATAGGTAGTGATTTTGATTGTTGTACATAAAGATCAATGCATATTACAATCTTAGCAAGACATGCAAATTCAGCTTTACTACATTTAAAAAAAATCTGAATTTTACTCGATTTACATCATATCAGTTCATTAAAAAATCCCATACTTCTTTATAACCTAACTTAACATCTACACTGACTCCATGTGGGCACTTTACACTTAAGTCTTTAATGGCATCCATGTTGTGACAGAAAAAGACTTACCACGAGCTGTTAACAGTCACCAGGTGATCAAGCTGGAAGATGGAAAATCCCACCAAAATTCTTTGTCCAACAGATAACTCAGTGATCTCTGAAGAGTAGTTGCTTCAGATGATATCCCATTCACCCTTTTCACCTGGAAGACGCATGAACAGGCACTACTTCAATAAACAACATGTCAAATTGGATGTTGACATCAACATTTAAAATGGGTGAGTATTTTAAAAAATTGCTGTTAAACTTCAAAACTTTGTGAATGAGTATTTTAAAACTGGTCTGGCTCTCCACTCTTAAAATAGCAAGCACCATAAAAGAAACAGATTCACATCTTCTAGGTTTGAGTGGAAGTATTTATTTCAATTAAACCAACAACAAGCATTAACTGACTGACTTTAAAATACTCTCTGTCTAGACTTAATTAGCAGAAATGCCTTAGAGTCTCTTATTGCAAAGCCATTGTTAGGCAGATGCCCTGTCCTAATGCCCGACTGGCAATCCACCTTCCCACTTCTGCTGATGAAGTTTCCTCAGAAAATCTCTCTCTATCCAGTCAGTCTCTCCACTACTTATAGAGTAGTGTCCACATTCTGGAACTCTTGCAGCAGCATTATGCTGTCCATGAAGTGTAGAGTAGTGTAGAACAATCTGGAAATGTAAGCCTATGTTGTCCACATTCTAGATCTTTCACAGCAGCACTATATTGCCCATGATTAAAAGTGTAAGTCTATGGATGCCAAGGATCTATTCCACTGTGCCTAACATGTACAACCTCTTCAAAATTGAACTTAAAAACTATCTTCTTAACTCTAGCTCCTGCACATGCTATGTGCTTAGGCCACCCTCCCCCACACCTTTCTATTACCTCTTATTACTCTAAATCTTAGAACCTTCTTCTACTTATACTCATTTATAATAGCAACACTATCGTGTCTTAACTTCCTTGCTACTGCTAGCTCTTTGTTAATATCAACACTATCATATTCTACTACCATTCTAGCTTTGCTTTTTGTAAATACTATCATGATTTTTATAAACATTCTTCCTCTGTTTTCTGTAATACTATAACATACTACTGAGTATCTAAATCTGTATTTTAAAAAAAAAATCTTATCTTCTGATCACTCAGCTTTTTATTTTTTTGTATATATTTGTTTGTACTGGATCTTCTCCTCGGGTCTCCACTGAAACGGGCCTTTGGCTCAATATATATATATATATATATATATATATATATATATATATATATATATATATATATATATATATATATATATATATATATATATATATATATATATATATATATATATATATATATATATATATATATGGATACATATAGATATCTATATCTATATATCTATATATATATATATATATATATATATATATATATATATATATATATATATATATATATATATATATATATATATATATACAGATATAGATATACATAAATCAAAAACAGTTTACTCTAACAGGGCTGAATTATCATAAGAACTTGTAAAAGAGATAATCTTCTTGCAGATGTCAGTGCAATGATTAGCACAGTTTTTCATGTTAAGAAACTTAAATCAGCCTGATGAACAGGTTCAAATGGATCAAGTGTTAGTTTTTCAAGAACAAAATTAAAATCCTAAGGAAGAGGAACTTGTTTCCTAGGTGGATGAATATGCAAAACCCATTTTAAAGATTGAAAAATAAGGTTGAAGAACGAAGAACCAAGGTAGACAATTCAAGTATAGATGCTCCAAACAAAATAGCGTAATCACTTTTATTAAACGCTTTCGTCGAATGACTTCATCAGAATACAACTTCAGAATGCCAGAACTCAATAAATACTTTCACAAAAGGCAATTATTCAATTACACAATAAATTAAGAAACAATTAAAAACTAATCATCATTCTTTAAGTAAAAAAATTCATACCAACATTCTTCTCAATACACAATCTACGGTCCTTCAAAAAACATTTTATGTTGATCGCATCATTTAAACCAGGAGGTTTGTCAGACCTTAACTTAATTTGCCATAAGGTCTCCCTCTTTGTTCTTCAACCTTATTTTTCTGTTGGTTGAATTGGTGGTTTTGTTGTTTGGTTAGTCATTTTAAAACTTGCTTGACTGGAATGCGTGGGGTTATCTGAGGGCAGACAAGCAGAAATGGCTAAAAACAAGTTGTGTTAGAGTAAGAACAGCCAAAGGATAGTAACTCCCTCAAGTAATCTGGAAGCAGTGGCAACCAGGGCTTGAAAGGGTCTTGGTTCTTAGAGTGGCGACAAATGGAAAATATTTTCTACTTGCAGAAATGTGATTTTCTAGTAGACATTTTTGCACTTCCTTTAATACCTACTTCACATTTTCAGAGAAAAGATGCCTAAAAAGTGTTAGAAGTCTATCATTCAGACAGTCAGCTGCAGTGTCTTCAGAATGGGGTGCATCGGACAACCACAGTCATGTGTGAGCTAATCCAGTGTATGAAGAAACTTGTGGTGAGTGCTTTTGGCCAGTTTCAAAATCAGGGATAATTACTGTTGCCTGAGCCAAAAGGAAGATAACACCTCCATTTTTGGAGAGTCTGTCAGAATCTTTAGCAGTAGAAAGAGTGGAAAGTCATATTGGAACATTCTTGTCCATGGGAATGAAAAAATATCAGTCTTCAAGGTCTGCAATGAATACCAGAGCAGAAATTATTTAACTCTCTTTTTTAAAAAGGTGTCAAACTGATCTATTTGAAGTGTTCTCCACAGTTAGATCAGATTCTAGAAGACCCCCAGGTATACTTTCCATTCAAGAGGGTCTGTCCTGGTCCTGCTCAGCTTATCTATTACAATGTTTTGCTCTAATGGAATGTATGAAGCCTGAAGAGTCAAACTGAGATGAGTTGCTACCTCCTGGGCAATTATTGCAAGTCTACAATGGAAATACTGCCTTGTTTGTCTGTGCACCACATCACTGTGGCATTGTTTATGATAACTTGTAGAGGTCCTTTTCACCAGAGGTTGTTTAAGGTCTTTAAACTACTGATTACTACAGTAATTTCCATGACATTTATGTGATTTTGTCTGTCCTGGAAGTTCCGCAGACCAGCACTTTTACCCCCTTTGAAACAGCTCCCCAAGCAAAGTTAGAAGCATCAGTTGTGACAGATTGAGATCAGGGACTAAAGGGAGAAGGGGAGACTAGGGTTTGGAGATAACTGGTCCACACATCACATGACAGGAAACCATTCCCATATGACAAGAAAATTAAGGTTGTAAGATACAATTTTCCATGGCAGTCTCCGAATATACAAAATGCTCCTCCACACACACTTATGTTAAACAAAAATTTAGAATATATAAATAAAATAGATTTTTACACAGTTTTCCACACAAGCATCACATATATAAAAATCCTTTCAGTAACATGACAATATGACAAAAATCATTTCCTAGAATAAAAGGATGACATTCACAGAAAAATTATGTTGTGGAAGGTCTTTCCCAGATAACTGCCCAGCTATGAAAGTCTCACTAGACAGCTAGTTCCACAAAAGCCTGCAGAGGCTCGGGTAATTTAAAAGGTCCTTTAACACTTTTGAAAAGAGCAGGGAAAGTTCCATAGTGTCCACAGAAATTTCTCCAGGTCAGCATGAATACCACCAGCAGACTCCCCTAAAATGAGACTACTGGCCTAGTAAGAACAAGGAAATAACATAAATTAATAAAATACACTCTCAGAATTAGTTACAAGTGGGTGATGTGTGAGCAATGTCATTCCTAAGGAGAGGCCTGAGATAATTACTGCTATCGTTGCTGAGCATTCCGAGGAAGTTCATCAGTTTTATATGACTTTATGGAAACAAATTGACTGCGACAAAGTATGAGAGTTAACTGGGTAAGAATTTCTAACCATGCAGAGCAAGTATGGGAAAGTATTAGAAGTCCATGATGAAAGAAAGGAGTTAGTGTGAGATGAATATGCATAATGGATGTTATAAATTATACATACTCTTTCTGTCCCCTCAGTCTTCCCACAACCATCAAGTACAGCCCCACTGACTCATTTGAGCAGTACTCCCTGGCATTTGAAGATATTTGCCATGGGAGCTGACAGCTGAGGTTTGTGATGAGCCAAAGCATTTTACCAAGTTTTGTATTTCATAATGAGCCTGCTGAGTGGCATGCTGTGCTTGGTGTTGTCAGAAGCACCTCCAAAAGACATTGAAGTGTGTAGAGTACCTATCTTACAAAGATGAGGTTTTATTTATTTATTTATTTATTTATTTTTATTTTGTTTAAAATGTGTTAGTTATGGTATAGCACTGAACCTCCTATCCCATTTACAAGCTCAGCAAACAGAAATACAACCAAATAAAACTACACATTAATCAACATCCCTACAACATTGGTAATGTAAGAGCAAGCACTCAGAGAGGTAGAAGTCAGGATAACATGGAGCATAAAAGAGCACAGTCATGAGTAAATGTGACACGAGAATTCTGTCCACATAATAATAAGAAGATTTGAACACTGAAACGTCATTATGTAGTATAATGTTTCTATGCAGAAAGCTATATTCAAAGGACAAAATATTCTTAATATATACAACTGTAGGAGGAAGAATGTGAAGGATAGTGAGGCAGGAATCAAATTAAGGGTATTGAAGAAGGCAGAAAAGACAGAGAAAAAAAGTCTGGGGGAGACAAGGGGAAGTGTGTCACTATTGTCAAGTTGTGTTTTGGAGATACATGTAGTACTAGAGTAGTTTGAGAACATATGTACTGGTACACCAGTATGCATCCACCTGATGACTTATCCTGCGGACATGGAGTAACATATTTACTACTACACCAGGATATATCCACCTGATGATTTATCATACACACATGGAGTAACATATTTACTACTACACCAGGATATATCCACCTGATGATTTATCATACACACATGGAGTAACATATTTACTACTACACCAGGATATATCCACCTGATGAGTTATCATACACACATGGAGTAACATATTTACTACTACACCAGGATATATCCACCTGATGATTTATCATACACACATGGAGTAACATATTTACTACTACACCAGGATATATCCACCTGATGATTTATCATACACACATGGAGTAACATATTTACTACTACACCAGGATATATCCACCTGATGAGTTATCATACACACATGGAGTAACATATTTACTACTACACCAGGATATATCCACCTGATGATTTATCATACACACATGGAGTAACATATTTACTACTACACCAGGATATATCCACCTGATGATTTATCATACACACATGGAGTAACATATTTACTACTACACCAGGATATATCCACCTGATGATTTATCATACACACATGGAGTAACATATTTACTACTACACCAGGATATATCCACCTGATGATTTATCATACACACATGGAGTAACATATTTACTACTACACCAGGATATATTCACCTGATGATTTATCATACACACATGGAGTAACATATTTAACACTACACCAGGATATATCCACCTGATGAGTTATCATACACACTTGGACTAACATGTTTACTACTACACCAGGATGATCCACCTGATGAGTTATCATACACATATGGAATAACATATTTACTACTACACCAGGATGATCCACCTGATGAGTTATCATACACACATGGAATAACATATTTACTACTACACCAGGATGATCCACCTGATGAGTTATCATACACACATGGAGTAACATATTTACTACTACTACACCAGGATATATCCACCTGATGATTTATCATATACACATGGAGTAACATATTTACTGGTATACCAGGATGTATCTGCCTGATGACTTATCCTGCGGACATGGAGTAACATATTTACTACTACACCAGGATATATCCACCTGATGATTTATCATACACACATGGAGTAACATATTTACTACTACACCAGGATATATCCACCTGATGATTTATCATACACACATGGAGTAACATATTTACTACTACACCAGGATATATCCACCTGATGATTTATCATACACACATGGAGTAACATATTTACTACTACACCAGGATATATCCACCTGATGATTTATCATACACACATGGAGTAACATATTTACTACTACACCAGGATATATTCACCTGATGAGTTATCATACACACTTGGACTAACATGTTTACTACTACACCAGGATGATCCACCTGATGAGTTATCATACACACATGGAATAACATATTTACTACTACACCAGGATGATCCACCTGATGAGTTATCATACACACATGGAGTAACATATTTACTACTACTACACCAGGATATATCCACCTGATGATTTATCATATACACATGGAGTAACATATTTACTGGTATACCAGGATGTATCTGCCTGATGACTTATCATGCAGACATGGAGTAACATATTTACTGGTATGCCAGGATGCATCCACCTGATGAAGCATCATGTAGACATGGAGTCTTGATGGCCCATCAGACACACCCTTATGTACCCTTATACTGTGCCTGAGTAAGTTATATAGAACATGATAGAGGAACTGCATGAGGTGTTGGATCTTGAGCTATCCCAGGAGTCCTATAGTTTTCTTTTACTTTAACATGTCTTATTACAAAATTATAAGTTAATAAATAAACATACTGTTTTAGTTTTAATTTACAGCAGACTAGTTTCACTAAATCCCGGTTTTGCTTATATTTTTGCTTTATTCCTCATAAAATTTGTGGCTCTCTGACAAATCACTGGGATGATCTGAGGATTTAAGACACTAAATAATGACATACATTTGAGTTTCAGACTTCAAATCCTTCAGAAAATGTATGTTAACACAAACTCTGTTACTCTTGCAACTTTATAAGTTTATAAGGGCAACATTTAAAATCTGTCCCTATTTTTGGCCTTTGTCTGCCTGTTTTGTTAGGCTTTGTCCTAATTTCCTGTAGTAAGGGGTAGAGAAACATGCTTCACAGTAATGCATATATATGTTCCTAACAGCTAATCCAAAATAGACTTAATTCCAAGAAGCCAGCAAGTAGAGGGAAGGCTGGGGAGGTAGATGGGGCATCAGCTGAGGGGCCTCACATAATTGTCCAAATTAGGCCATGCAATTAAGGCTGGTCCTCCCAACAATGTCTATAGCAATGTGTTAGAAAAAGGCTTCTATAATAGGTATTGGAATCTTAAACCCAAGATAGGATGCAGTTTTTTACATTCTGGACATGAAGAACAGAAATGTTCCATTTATTTAGTTATACCTGACCAATAAAATTTGACTTACTCTTGTCCATTCCAGGTAACCTTTTATCATGTGACTATGACTAACATCATGACTAGTGTTCTATAAGGTTTTGGTGCTAAGAATGGATGTAACATTCCCACCTTTCTTTACCAACCTTTAAGCCCATCTTTTAATTCAAAATAAGAGTAAGAAATAAAAGAAACATCTTGCTGGCTGTCTTTCCTATTATATTGGTTATATTTCCTCTCTTGCTCTACTTAAAAGTTTCATTTTCCTACTGTTCTTTTTTAAACATTATATGACATAGCAGTAAATATTGTAGTTCTGGGTGGAAAGTATATCTTCTTCTTCTCTATAACAATATAACACTGGATCTTCTCCCATAGCTTCCTCTAAAAACGAAAAGCTCTAGATAAGTGTCTCCTTCAGCTTTAGTTTTGCCAGTACCTGTACAAATCCCTGAGACTTCTCTTTTTCATTAGTTTTCTGATCCACTGTCACAAATGGGATTAGACATCTGCATTTTCTTATGTACATCACATTTGGTACTTAACTACTGATTGTTTGATATAAGGGTCCTTACGTAAGTTCCTTTTTCTTCGAATTTTGTCTTCTGTGTCAGTATTAATATGTTTTAAACTTATCACTATACCAACAATTGTATTCTGCTGATATTTACTTGATGGGTTTTCATCAGTTCACATTCAGTTCATACTAATATCTCTTATGGTATTTAATTTCGTTTTGTTAGGCCATTGAGACAGATTTCTGGGAGCACACAGAATCCTATTTATAATCTAACCATAACTTCCCTCCCATACCTTGTATGATATTTCTGTCTACTGGGTTTGACTCTGGAATTCTAATGTCAATGTTCTGCCTCCTTATTTTTATCCTAAATGGGTACAGCAAGCTGTTGCTTTATCTCTTTTTTATTAGATACAATGGTCTAGCACATGACAGCTATTGACTATTCCTCCACCAACAATTTCCACAGTGCTTTAAATAAAGGGAAATTCTTTCCATTTATAATACCAGGAATGAATTCAAGAACCAATAACAAGTACTGTTATGACTCTGTCATAGTCCATGTTGGTGTGAACAACTTGAGATGCACCTCCCTGGACTGTATGAAGAGAGACACGATTGATCTCACTGAATATGTGTCTCAGGCAGGTATATCCCTAACCTTAAGCAGCATCCTACCATCACCCAGAATGATGCCTCAATACAGACAGAAAATGATTGACTTTAATAATTGTCTTAGTTTCTGGTGTCATTCCAGGGGGACCAGGACATGACAGGCTGGAAAGATATGATCGACAGACTGTGATTCTTTGCTAGAGATGGCCTGCATCTGTCTCACTTGGGCTTCAGGCTTCTGGCAAAGGCCTTTGCCTCACGTATAGTGCCTTTTTTAGGAAAAGTCATGAGGTCAATACCACCAACATAAAAATTTCAACAAAACACAAATTAAAGGTCATGCTGCTAAACGCTAGGAGTCTAAACATGAAACTGCACTCATTGCAAGTATTCTTAAACCTGGAAGATGCTGACATTTGTGCAGTCACAGAATCCTGGTTCAAAGCTGTGGAGAGTACCCCAGCCTTACCTAATTACTCATCCTGTCATACATTCAGACCCCAAACTGTGGGCAGAAAGCCAAAGGAAGTAGAGTTTCAATACATATCAAAGACACACACACACCTCCAGGCTGGTGAAACAGTATGACCCACACGAGACACTCAGGTGCAGTTAACTGTTAACAAGACCCCTATTCAAATTATAGCTAGCTACAGGTCCCTGAATTTGACTCAAGATGCCCACCCCACTTACCTGGACTTCTTAGAATTTATCAAGATTCAACCCTTTACCCTCATCCTGGGTGACTTTAACCACCCAACCATAGATTGAAAAAAACTACTCATGCTAGAACAGAAATGCCCAGAGATTCCTTGATTTTATCAATGCAAATGCCTTGGAACAGCTAGTCGATATTCCCACAAGAGATGATAATATCTTGGACTTGATATTTACCAACATAAGTAACTACTGCAGCACCGCTACAGTATTATCCTCCCTGGTAAGATCTGACCATAATGCAGTCACTTTCAAAGTCACCATCTCTGCTGACCCCCTCTAGCTACAGTCAAACAAAAAAACTTCTCCAAACCTGATTACAACCTCCTGAGGGATGGTATAACAGCTTTGCAGACCCCTCCCCCCCTCTGTAAGAACTGGCACTAATGTCCAAATCTACACCAAAGTACTATATGAGCATTTATATAGATGCATGGAATTAGAAATACCCAACAGGACAAAATTATCCTCTGCAAGGAAGAGTAAACCTGTTTGGTGGACATCTGCAATAAATAAACTGTATAACAAAATGAAAAAAAAATTGCTGTCCAGGACCAAGAAGGAGCAGGTGCCCAATTGGAAGTAATCTCTCCTTAGTCTGAACAAGCAAATAAGAGCACTAGTGAAATCCTCTAAAGCCAACTCCAAGTCCAAATTGGCCACATCTGCTAGAGACAATCATAAGGCCTTCTTCACATATGTATGAAACCTCAAAGGAAGCACCCAGGTCTGTTCAGAGCTGGCAGTCAAGGACAACATATACACAAATACTGTAGATATAACCAACCTACTGGCTGTCAGTCCCCCCATCAGTAAATCAGGACATCCCCGATACCTGCCCCCTCCCCTTATCTGTAGGGAACAGGTCATCACTTGCCCTCTCAAAGACAAAAAATACAGCCTCCATGGGACCCGATGACATCCCAGGCTGCATCCTACATGAACTCAGGCATGAACTTGCAGCACCATTAGGCACCTTATTCAACCAAAGCCTGAGTAGTGGCTTTGTCCTAGCCAAGTGGAGGGCAGCCACTGTCATTCCTTTATACAAAGGTGGAGCTTCCAGCGATATGGGAAATTATAGACCCATCAGCCTAACTAGCCTGATCTGCAAGGCCATGGAATAGATTATCATGGACCTCATTAACAAAGACATCGGCAACCTCCAAACACTCAACCCCACACAGTTTGGCTTTGTCAAGGGGAGACCATGTCTATTAAATCTGGTTGACTTCTTTGAGACAGTCACCAAAGCCGTGGATGAGGAAGACAGTGCACACCACCTACCTTGACGGTTCCCAGTTTTGTCGAGTGCCATATCTTTCAAAGGTTACTAAATATGACTACATATGACAAGTATAGCTCTAGGGAAACCAAACACATTAGGTTCATAGGTTCATAGGTTTATACTAGGCTATCTGCCCTAAGGCATTTATAAGCCTAGCCCAAATTATTGTGGCTTACGCCACCCCTTATATGAAAAAATACTGTGCCCATTAGTTTGTTGTGCCTCTGTCCAGCAGTGACACAGAGATGATTCCTGGGGTAAACCTACGATCTCCCATCCACAGGTCTAGATTTCTCTTGAACAGAGTCAGCGAGGTGCTCTGCCTCACATGGACCGGGATTTTATTCCACAGCATAGGGAGTCTCTGAGTGATAAATCTATCCCTCCAGCACGTCCTATTTATATCCGTGCTAAGGTTTAAGTCGCTTGCTCTAGTGGTTTTGGTGGATTTGGATTTTTGAGGTGGAGCATGTCCATTAATTCCGGGTTAGACATGGCCTTGTATGTCAGGCACATGTCACCTCTGAGCAGACGGTATGCGACTGAATAGAGCTGGAGTTTCTTCAATCTGGCAGCATATGACAGATTTTGGAGTCCCTTTATCCTTTTGGTGAGGAACTTTTGGGGTCTCTCCAATTGCTGCAGATGTCGGGTGAGATACATCCCGAATGGGGCATTGTACTCGATCATTGGTCTGATAAGTGAAGAGTACAGGGAACAATGACCTCACTAGATCTGGATATGAATCCCTTCATGATCAGGTGGGCAATGTAGAAGGTCTTTCTAACCACTTTAGCAATGTGAGTGTCAAAAGAAAGGCCACTGTCAACCTGGGTCCCCAGGTCCCTGATAATCTCTTCTGTGCTTAGTGGATTGCCACCTATATGGTAGCTTGGGGTTACCTTGTTTTTCCCGAAGGGTATGACTATACATTTTTTGGCGTTTAACTTCAGGCCATGGCTCTGGCACCAGCTATCTGTTTCCGTGAGTCCCTTCTGAAGGATATCCGTGTCTGATGCACTTTCCACTATGGCGCCCAGTTTGCAGTCGTCTGCAAACTTTGTCAGCCAAAGTCCTCCCATGTTGGCCTGTATTTCTGAGAAGTAGATGCCAAACAATAGGGGGCCAAGGACCGAGCCCTGTGGGACACCACTTGTGACCGGCTTGGAGTCTGACACAGCGCCAGCAACTCTAACCCTGTGGGTTCTGTCCTTAAGCCAGTTTGCAACCCATCTTGTGACATATGGGTTTACATTTAAGCTGGTAAGTTTTTCTACAATACCCGAGTGGGGTATTGTGTCGAAAGCCTTTGCAAGGTCAAGGTAGGCTGTATGGACTGCCTTTCCCTCATCAATGGCCTTGGTGACTGTTTCGAAGAAGTCAACCAAGTTCAAAAGGCATGATCTTCCCTTGACAAAGCCAAACTGGGTCGGGTCCAATGTCTGCAAGTCCCTATATCTTTGTTTATGAGCTCCATTATGATCCTCTCCATAGCTTTGCAGACTAGACTTGTTAAGCTTATGGGGCGGTAATTACCAGGGTCCGTAGAGGCACCGCCTTTGTGGAGTGGGACCACAGTTGCCGTCGCCACTCCTTGGGCACGTATCCTGTGGTAAGGCTAAGATTAAACAGCTGCCTTATGTGCGGGTTTAATTCCTCATTTAGCTCGTGTAGCACACAGCCGGGGACACCATCCGGTCCCATTGATGCTGTGTTTTTAGCTTTAGAGAGCAGCTTTCACCTGCGCATTTGAGATGTCCGGGAGGCTACACTCGGCTGGGATAGTTATCTCTCCTTTAGGGGAGGGGGTGAAGTTTGCACTGAACCTGTCTGCCAGTATGTTGGCAATGTCTGTGGGTTCAGTGATTTTGTATCATTTTGGACTAATTCTGAGCATATCTGGGAGTTTCCACCCAGGTTCCTAACATAGCTGAAAAAGGCCTTATGATTGTCCTTTGAATCCATGGCAATTTTTCTCTCAAAATTGGCCTTAGTTGATTTTATGAGTGCTCGTATTTTTTACTAATAATGATCAGGGGTGACTTCCCTTTTATGGATTTTGTTCTATCATGTAATAGCTTTCTCCTCTTATTGTAAAGTTTGTTAATGGCTGGGGTCCACCAGACTGGACGTTTGCCCTTTGTGGAAAGAGTCTTGGTTTTATTTGGGATTGCCTGATCCATGCAGTCCTGGAGGTGTTCATAGAAGGCATTTGTAAGGGCTTCCGCAGCTTGGGTTGTGGTTTCCTCTGGCTCAGGGGCCTTGAAGGATACCACACCAGTCTTGAGTAGTGTGAAGTTTGCTTTAGAGAAGTTCTTCACTATGGTCTTTTTTGCTTGGGGTGGGGGCGGGATGTGGATGTCCTACTATTTGTTTCTGTAGCTGTATAATCTTCTGTCTTTACGTTGGAGTCTACTAAGGTTTTTAGCAATTTTTTCATGGTCATTGAAGAACAAAACCACAACAGGAAGCAACACTCTTTCCAGATTAATGAGAACACAGTTGTAACAATAGCAAAATGTATCTAGCTAACAATAACACTGGAAAATCCATCTTAAATAGTCCACACACCTGGAAGCAAAGGCGCAGGGTGATTATTTTGATAGGTCCCTGACCAAAATACCCACATTCTTTACCAGTGGCAAGTATAAGGAAAGACACTGGAGCCATTTATATGAAATAAACAAAAATGTATCTGAAGAATGAAACAAACATATAGGTTATATGGCATTGTGCAGTTAGTTTTAAAATTATTTATACAATTGTATTGTTCCTTTTAAGCACAGCCCTTCCAACAAACTGTCTGTAAAATAAATGTCATGGCTACAGGCTTTGATGGACCTCCCCCCAGGATACATCCACAGCAGGTCTGACTTGACCTTCCAAATTCAGGGATGTTGAATCTTTAGCTACAACACCTTCTCTACTCCACTATGATCATCCTGACTAAGGAACTACTTTCCTGATCACATTCTTCTAAGCTACATGCTTTAATAAACTACTAAATAGGTAATTGCTTTCTCTTTTTTAGCTAAAACAATTAACTACATGGCTAAATGTAGGAGAATGTAAAGACACAACACACATTTATTTATATACATAAGTCAATTGGGTAAACCCCCCCAGGCACAAGTGCTCTTTTTCAGTTGCTGTCCTGCAGCACTGTTTGGTTACATGCTTTGCTCACAGGCACATGGAGATGGAAGGATTCAAACGATGCACCACGGCTATAAGAAGCATCTCTTAATCCACTGTTCTAACTGCCATACTCCACATTTACCCATTTTCCACAGGTAAGGTGTCAATATAAGTGTGTGTGTGTGTGTATGTATGCACATGGGTATATACAAATATATATGATCAGTTTTCATCAACTCAAAGTACATTGAAGTACACCTGAGTCCAAATCCAGCAAAAACATCAAATATGATTTAACACAGGTCCAGCAGAAGTATATGTTCAGCATTATTCTATTCCTCCACTTCACTGTACCTCCAAAAAAGGCTTCACCATGTGTCCTGCAGTGGGGCAAGTTTAGCATTTAACTCCTTATGAATTTTGCTAAGTTGGGACTTGATAAATTTCCCTCAGTAATCTATGGGTCAGCAAACCGCAGTCCAGTAATTTGTAACTACTTCTCGACTGCACAGATTTTTGCCTCATACTTTTGGTCTGTTTTTCATAAAATTGTGGTTTTCTGGCAAATCCTGGCAAATGATTAAATACTGAAATTAGAAAATATCAACTTTCTAAATTTAATATTTAAAAATTGTCCCTATGTATGGGCCTTTGTCCCAATTTTAATAATGGCTTGCTTTGTCCAGATTTCTTGGTCTTAGAGGTTGAGAGGTATGGTAGGAATCACAAACACACACACACACACACACACACACACACACACACACACACACACACACACACACACACACACACACACATTTCATTTATGAATGTAGAACAGAGAGAAAAATAGGCTAAGATTACATATTTCAATTGAATGAGTGCAAGCTTTAGAAAAGTGACAAAATTAGCAAACGCAAACTGTAGAACATCATTCAGTGAGAGGAAATGAATGAACCGGTGTAACTATGAAACTTAATACTCAAAACTATTTGCATTTATCAAAGGAGATAGAAATACTGTACATCATATTACACAAAATAACACCAGCTGCACAGTGGTGAGATAGTGAAAAAATATATTGATCCTTCATGCATTCAACAGTATAGCATATGAAGCTGCATTGTCCATAAACTGGGTGTACTTCATATAGAATCCTTTTCACCAAGCTCCATTATTTCTAGGAGTGGGTGGCATCCATTGCATTTTCTGGACATTGATTTTTAATGTGCAAGACAGGCAACTTCCTTGAAGTCTGATAACCTTTGCATCCTTATTAAGTACATTAATAGGTTTACTTTTCTCCCATTGTTGCTGCTGCCATCTGTTTTGATACCTCTATAATACACACAGTCTGTGTAGGAACACTTTCAATTATTTCTAAAGATGTGTTACCAGTCATAAGTTTCTCAGGTTTTCTTCACTGATATCCAGTGTGCACTGATGTTTTTGAAGAATTAAGTTACACATTTTAACTTCTTTATGCCACTTCAGGTCTAAAAGTAGCAACCATACAGAAAGTATCCACTGAAGACTGCACCACTGAAATATGTTGCACATCTATATGTAGTACTCCCCAACCTATAAACCAGCCATAGTACATTCTCTGCAGAGCAAGTCTGCATGAAGGTATCCAGTATGCATATCACACGTCACTGCTCTGTGGCCTGTGTCACACTGTGGGCTGCATCATAGATGACTGCATCTAGTATCTGTATCATGTGTCACTGCTCTGTGGCCTGTGTCACATTATGGGCTGTGCTGTGGGAACATTTGTCGAGTATTTATATTACCCTGTATTTTGCATGCTTTTTTGTGCCATTCCCAGTCCATATCTCCTACTAACACAGATCTTCAGAATTCCTGGTAAAGACCATTATGGCTGGCATGGCATTGGTGGCAGCTGTGGTCCAGAAGTTACAAGTCAGTGAATAGCCGATAGTGTCACCTTGACATAAAACTTCTCCATTGCCATTGTCCTTCACTTGTGACGTTCCGTGCAAAGAATACCAGCAGGATTAACAGCTGGCACTTAGTTATTCTACATGATGCCACACTATTCTGGAAAATCTCCACTTTCTGAATTAACTCAGAGGCCAACAAAAGAAATGTTTTACAGTCTTAGTCAATAATTGTGTCTCATAATATATTAAGATATGCTTATTATAGTGTAATGGGTTCCCATTTCTATTTGGATTTGAATGGTGAGACTATAACAACAAAGATGGAATGTAAACTTATTGTTGTTGATTGATACCTCAGACTAATTACCCAACTCTAAGGTGCAGAAACATCAATAGCCTGCACTATGATGTGCAGGGATAAAGACCTAATGAGGTGATCCAAGTTTGATTAGCAGCTTGGGCGTTTGAGACTATTGCAGGGATGGATGGGTGTGCCTATGTGGGGGGGGGGTGGAGCATCTGGAATTCCCTACATATGATTCTCGTAAAGCTGGGGATGAAGTTGTGGTTGGATATTAACAGAACTGCAACATAGGCAGGCCAATATATTAGCATATCCCCATTGCATGCTCATCCTCATACAAACAGGTTGAACACGAGGGTAGTCATTAATGAAAAAAAAATGCTTACAGCAGTGAATGATGCATGGCCTTAGGATGCTGTTATGTTCTCTGCCAGCCCAAACATTGTCTGATCAAGTCTGTGGTAGGTTAAGGGCAGTAGCTAGACCCACTGTACATTGTATACACTGTATATTTTATATACGCGAAAGCGCTTACTGTTTTTTGTAATAAAAGTTTTCTTGAATTTTTGGGCTTGACTAGCTGTTTTTTTCCGTGGTGAGTCCTACGTTTCATTATATGTATCACCCACTGTACATTGTGGGACACTAGGAAGCACTGATGGTTGTCTGTGTGATAGCACAAAAAAAGAGCAATATATCTATGTATGTATGTATGTGTGTATGTATATATATATATATATATATATATATATATATATATATATATATATATATATATATATATATATATATATATATATATAAAGAGAGAGAGAGAGTGCACCATCCACATTGTGGGGTGAATCTGAGCTTATCCTATTGCAAAACAATAATGTGAAAATGAGTTGTATAATTTAATGTTTTAAGCTGGAAGCACACTTGCAGGAGTCTTAATATCACATTTCCAGTTGTAAAAGGGAGCCTAGCATAACACTAGGTGTATTTATCATGTTCCCACTTTACTTGAATGTTGCTGACTTCTGATGCTTATCATTAATCAGAAAAATACTTAATTATCAAATGGAACATGCAGCGTCATATTGTTTAACATGAGACATTTATGAGTCCTTCCCAGGTGGTGAATGTTTCTTCAGTTACCAGAAAATAAAACTGATGCCAGAATTTTAAAAGAGGGTAATATAACAGATAATGAATATTTTTGTTTTTAAAGTTCTGCCTCACAGGCAATGATTCTGGTCTGAGAGTTTGTAAAAACATTTGAACTATTAACATGCTGCAGAATTCAGCAATATCATATCATTGTTAGTTTTTCCTTTTTTAAGTTGATATCTAAATTCAAAATGAAAATAGTAAAGGAGATTTTAGACTGACTATTGTCACATCCTGCCTTATATAATGATAGAAAAAGGTTTGATAGTTTGTCTCTTCTCTAAGATTCACTAAAGCTAAACAAATAAGATGGGATAATAATGTGACAGCTACAGTGTACTTCTCATTGGCTGCTGGATGCTTTTGAGGTTTATATGTGTGTTTGTACGACACTTTGTCTAACATTCAAAAGATCTAACATTAAATTATTGAGCATAACTGCTCACAACACAATCATAATAAACAAAGAAAAACAATGTAAAATGTTAAAATAAATAGTCTGAATTTAGTTAAGCAAACATTTCTGCAGCAACACAGAAGGCATTTTTGCTAGATGCTTGAATATTCACCTCAAAATTGCAACCATTTTAAAGTGTATCGGCCATTTTACTCTCCTTTCTTTGCACTACTATACGCAATAAAGAAAGTGTCAAATCACATCTCCTTCCAGTTGTTGGCTGCAAGTTACATGTATAAAAGACTTTAAACCTACAATATTATCATTGAGGACAAAATGCAAACTTTAATTCTGGTGACATCAGTGTCAGGGAAGAGTGAAGTGCATCCGTATACTTTAACGGGTTGCATTTATTAAAACCTGTGTGCGTTGTTTCAGGTATCCCTATGGTGATATTGCCAAGGAATATACTAAATTTATTTGGGCTGCAGTTTGATAAAACCTTTACAAAGTTTTTTATTAAAAAATCAGCCCAAATAAATGAGGAAGAATGATAAAAATGCACTGAGGGACTATCTGTAAGATGCCACAATGCACCTAGAAATAAGACCAGAACACTAAGTTTGCAGCCTACGAGATAAGAACCATCCAGTTATTGTACAAAACTTTGTGTCTACACCAATCAGAGAAGAACATGAAAGACTGCATGCATGTTATCAAAGTTTTTTACTAGTGTTACTTATGAGTTGCTATGGCCTATTAGAAGCTTGCACTCAAGATCTATAACGATCATCTGATTTTAATGGATGCTGCACATCAAAATTATGCACGACATTATTCAAAATTCAGCCTATACAAAGTACCTGAATGTATGCAATAGAACAATGGGCAGACAGCTGAGAGTTTCTGTAAGTGCCATTTGCTTACTCTCTTTTTGATATGCAATGTATAATAAAAAGCATTTTGATTGAACAAATTAATGTTTTGCACATAATATTATTTTTTGATTTCATTCTTTTCTACTTTACCTTTGTTAGTTTGTGTAGTGTGGGGCTGTGTAACAGAGCTGAATGTATAATGATAGTAAACTTATTTGAAAGTGTGTATCAGTACTTCTAGAGGTCACTGTTTTTGAGACAGGAACTGAAAAATAACTACCAAGTTTTATATCAGAAAAGCCACACCTGACCCATACTGCTTGCAAACTGCACAACTCTTATCTGAAAACATGATGTCGTTTAACAGTAGTTTTGGGAAGTAGAGGGATACAGAACTATATCTAAGACATTTTGTCCAAAATGTAATTATCCACATTCTGGTTTGCTACTATATCCTTGTATTATTTTTTAGGAACAGTAAATTTCACCATCACTGTTAAGGCTATACAAACAGCACAGTTGTGCAATGGACAAGTTCCAGTGGTGCCTACAGAGGGCAAGTCTGACACCGTGATCAAGTCTCTCTTGGTGGAGGTATGTTTGTGCTACAGCAAGATAAGGATAACCTTAGTGCTGAAAACAAATGCAAACACAGGGCATTAATTTTTTGTTAAATTTCAGATAGTAGTATGCATGCCATTTATCTCTCTTTTCTGTTATACTAGGTTGCTTCCTTCTGTTATCATTATTTGTTTGTTTATGTGTTAACCTGCTAAGCAGTGGGTTGATTTCCTGAACAGTGACAACAATGACAAACTGCACATTCTTAAAGCACAGAATATTAGACAGTTATGTCACATAATCATACACAAATCATAAATGAACATGTAACCAGTGGTGGCTAGGTGAGGCTACAGGGAGCAACTGAATGCGTTGAGCTAACTGGATTGGAGTGTCTCCTATCTGGGATAGGTCAGTTTGGAGTATATTTACTCTGGTAACTAGTTGGTCATGTGCTGCTGTGCATAGATAGCTGATTTGCTTCAAGAAGTAACAAAAGCAGAAAACCCTTACATCGCTTTCCCAATTACCACAGTGGTGTTGAAGGTACCATACATCTTGAAATTAGCAAATATTAAGAAGTGCTGTCTAAAATATCATTTTTTTGTTTTACAAAATTAACCTGTAAAAGCACTAAGCTATTCCCACTATCACTTGTAACCACAGTGGATCCTGGGATAGAGGAAATTTTTTACTGACCAAATACAAGAAATAATGTCCTCTGTATAAATTTCAGGTGTTATTTAAAAAGATACATGACACAGCCTTGCAGAAATAAGTATCACACACTAAGCTGAACAAGGACACCTGATTCTGATTATGCATGCATAAGAGCAGACTTGAACTGATCACATCAGAGGCTAGGCTGGGCAGAAGTGGGGAAGATTAGCAGTTAGGCTATCAGCAGCAACTGCACTGCAACACAGATCACAATATGACAGGCATGTGATCCAGGGGAATAGGTACATGGAGGTCACATACCCAACAATATGGGCATTCACACATGAACTTACATGTCACATCACTGCAGCATGAACACTTTGTGCAGGAAATACAAGGACAGCACAGCACAGTGGCACATCACGTCAGTATACAAAAAGATAGATAAATAGATAGATATGTTTGTAGGGAAACAGAGATAGAAAGGCAGAAATGGGGAAGAAAAAGCAGATGGACGCAGAAGAACAGCAGGAAGTGTTGATAGGCGGAGTTGAAGGGAAGATGGGAAGTCTTTTTTGGGGACTGGTGCTAATTTTTTTTTTTTGGAAGAAGGGTAGAGGGGTCCATTAGTGTGCAGGAGGGAGAGGGTATAGGGACAGTGATAGGGGCACACAAACAATTAGAACAGACAATGACTGGGAAGCTGGTGACACATAAGGGCAGAGCAAGGAGGAAGTGACACTGACTGACAAAGGAAAGACAACTGGTGAAGGAGACCAGTGTAGATTGCAAACAGGGGATGGGGAGGGGCAAACAAGGATTATATTACAGTCAGTGTTAGTGGACTATGCACTTAGTATGAAGGTATATAGGATATTGGCAAACTGAAGGCAGAAATGACAAGTTGTAATGGCCCATAGTACTGTACTGTACTGGTCAGAAAAGGGCCCACCAACATACACACAACAGGAACATTAACTGTAAGGGGGGTGTTTGAAATTGTAGCGTGCATGTCTGGGACTGACAGGGGGTACTGAAAAGTACATAATGCAGGGCAAGGCTATCCTCGACCTACTGTGGTTTACCACAATGACAAGATCAATTGATCAGGCAGGAGAAGGTTGTACCACTAAGAGGGTTTAGACATTAATAGGGTATGATGCAAAGGGCAGGACAACATACAGTTTTGAGGCAAAGTTATAAGCCATGGTAACAGGTGAGGGCTGGGGCATATCCAGCTGAGATCAGGCTACTGCAGTGTACTGACTGCACACAGTTTAAAACACATGTTACAGGGCCTATATGGCCAAAATCCTATAGGTACCAGCTTGTGTAGTAATCAAAATTCTATGACATAACACACTGCAGTAACATCTCCAGTGCATACATACTATGATGACCTCTCCACAAGCAGCTGTAATGGGCATAAACTAGTAAAGGCTTTGGACACTGCCAGGGACTGGCGGCCAAGTCTGGATACATGCACTGATCCTCTGTTGTATCTTCATACGTACTAGTATTGTTTGGGACAGAAGCAGCAGCTGAGGCTCAAAATGTTCACCATAGCAGGAGTTAAGCTTCTCCTGCAAACTTTGCCAGCCCTTAGCAGAAGCATACTGAAAAGGTCAGGTCAAGCAAAGCCTTTTTGGACTAGATTTACAACAAAATGTGAGGTGTCAGTGCTGTGGATAGGCACAACAGAGTGCAACAACTGATGCATCACTGGGTGACCAACATGATTGTACATGCATGTAAGTTGACAAAGCAAATTATAACATGCAGATTGGCTTTGGGGGCACATATGCAGCAGACCTTAAAGGACACTGAGGAGTTCATGCTATCCCTATTGAGTAACTGAGAGAATGCTCATACCAGGAGTTGGTCTGGACATGAGGACTTGTCTGTAAGAACGTCATGGGTATCTATTGGCAGCACACCAGGCATTCTAGCACATGTGCCAGTACCACTGGTCTCTGCCTGACTGTTGTCACTAAGGTACTGATACAACACATCTACATATCTATTGTCTAGGTAGAGTGAAGCTCCCACAATGACAACATGTATGTTTGCTTTGTGCATAACTAACATGTAGCAATGTGTGTGTGTGTGTGTGTGTGTGTGTGTGTGTGTGTGTGTGTGTGTGTGTGTGTGTGTGTGTGTGTGTGTGTGCATGTCACTGTGTGTGCACATGTGTCTGTGTGTGCACATGTTTGTGCATGTGAGTGTGTGCATGTGCTTGCCACATATGGATGGGAATTCAGCCTATGCTGCAGCCATACCATAGGCATGTTTCTGTGTTCTTCTTCCATGGGATCTATTGTTGGAAGTTCCAGCACAGTGTAATAGCACCTGTCTGATATCATAAAGATACCAGTAGTTGATGATGATGGTAACCTACACATGGTACTACCTAGTACACAGTAACAGTATCAGCAGTGGTTACAACTGATGGCACCTTACTACCCACCATTGTGATATGTCAGTAGTGGGCTTGAGGCATCTCTGGCTTCCCCATGTATAGTGAAATATGGCCCTTACATTTTAGCCCATCCCAAGGTACACATGCATGCCCATGTTGACAGCAATTTTGCTTATAAAGTGTGCTCACACAACAGTAGATTAACAGGAAGTCCACTTGCCTTTAATACAGAAGGCTGTGGGTTCTATTCCCATACCAGATAGTTGGATTCATTTTCCAATATTGACACAGCAGTGTAGCATGGGATGAGCTGCACTCCAGAGTTTGCCATTCTTCAAATGAGACACTAAACCAAGGCCCCATCTGCCTGATTTGGCGGTGGATGGAAAAGATCCCATGGCACTTATTGAAAAGAGTTGGGTTTTATATTTTCATCTCATAAATTACATCTGAAATATTTACATTATAAACATTCCATAAAAAGTAAAAATAGTAAATTAAATTAGAAAACACATTAAACAAGTTTAACAAAATCAGTGTTTTTTTAATATATACCCACATTTTACCATGTATATTATGTGCATATCTCATACTCCATCATCCAAAAAATGTGCTTCCATATTATCATCTCTTTATTAGAAAAGCTTATATCAGTAAACATCCCATAAAATAATAGATCTCAATTCATGAAATTTAGATATACACTATGGGCCGGATTTACAAAGGCTTGCACGGAGTCTAAGATTAGTGTAAGATGGCAGATAGCCAATATGTCTGCCGAGCAATCCAGCAACAGCTGGCAGGGGCGTGCATGAGAGCTTCTAAAGCTACTCTTGCACGGACAGTGTTATGGTATGCAAATTACCTCATTTGCTGCTGAAAGCTATGCAAATGAGGTAAATCTGCAATCCAGAAAACATTAACCTGTCTGTGTAAGAATAGTGTTATTTGCAAAAATGTACTCCATTGGTAACGGAGCACCATTCTGCAAATAGCTAAACGGAGCTATGACAGCTCCAAATAAAGGATGCATCTAGTTGAGGAAGTATGCCAATGGCCAAATATTAGGCCTTTGGCATTTGCAAATGTTGTAAATCCTTAAAATTCATTTTTTCTTCCCCGATCTCCGATGTTTAAGTGTAACGCAGTGCCGCGCAAACGTGCGGCGTTTTAAATAAAATGAAAAAAATTGAAAAATAGCCAAAAATGGGCATTTTCACTAAAAAGCTTGTTCTGCCATGCAGGTGAATGGCAGGCTGAAAACAACATGGCCACTGAGTAGTGGTTGTTAAGGGGGGGAAGCTCAGTGTGAGAGATGTAACCAAGCATTAGTAGGCAATCCTATGCAAATGAGGATAAGGATAGTGAATCCCAATTTTCCCCGGCATGTGAGCCATGTCCCTAGAGTGTAAGTGTAGGAGTAGGGGAGTAGTAGAGTAGAAGATAGGTGACATCATGAGGGGGTATGTCTGAAAGACTGTAAGCTAATTGGAGCACAGTGGCTTGTGTTTGCCCTGAGTTGCTCAGGATTGCAAGAGGCGTGCCTACAGTTGTCCTAGTTGAAAACAAGAAACCAAAGGTGTACGCCGTGGATATATCTGAAATTTCTTGCAAACGTGCTTACACCATGTGCACGCGTGTGCGCTTGTTTGTGCGGTGCTGCCCCTTGTGGAAACAGAAAGGGAAAAGGAAGGAAAAGTAGTAGAAAGTTAACCAAGGAGAACTAGCAGAGCTGCCAGGTGACATATATCAGAATCAGCCAATTACACAGGCAGTAGACTAGCCCAGCCCAGCACTTTAAACTCTGCAAACAGCAGTCTACCCTGTTTTTTCCCCAAGAACTCTGCAACACTGCAGTATACAAAGAGTGAAAACTTAAAAAGCTTAAGTCAGACAAAATGTTAGGGGCTGCTATTGCTATCATAAACCAACATGTGCAAGATGCTGAGGGTGGTGATGTTGTGAATGCTGCTGAGCAACCCACAGTGAGGAGATGGAGAAGAGTGTACAGACCCAGGGTAACCTTCCAAGGGCTACATGAGCTGGAGATAGTGGAGCACTATAGAGTGGACAGAGACCTTCTGCAGCAAATTGTTGAGCTGTGCTGACCACGCCTCACACACAGAACCAACAGAGGGGAACCCATCCCAGTGGATACCAAGGTATGTGTTGGTCTATGAATACTAGCTACAGGTGCCTTCCAGAGACCAATTAGTGATATGATGGGGGTTTCACAGGCATCGGCATCCAGGGTACTGCACCAGTTCCTGGATGCCATGTCAGTACATGTCACTGACCACGTATATTTCTCTAATTCCCATGAGGCATTGGCCAGCAATATGCGTCTTTTCCACCAAATAGCAGAATACCCTGAGGTAGTGGGTGCAATAGACTGCACGCACATACACATCAAAGCACCACCCGGTGAGTGATATAGGGTCTAAATCAACTGCAAGGGCTTCCCCTCCATCAACTGCCAGGTCATGTGCGATGCCCAGGGCATAATAATGAATGTGTGTGCTGGCTGCCCTGGAAGCTATCACGATTCCCACATCTGGCATCTGATGCAGCTGTACCAGAGATTTGCCAATTGGGACATCCCTGACGGTCACCTAGTGGGGGATGCTGGATATGCACTGGAGCCATGGCTGATGATACCCATCAGAAATACATACACACCTGAACAAGAACTCCATAATGAGGCACACGCACAAACAAGAAACATTACTGAGCATGTGTTTGGGATGCTCAAGTCACGGTTCCAGTACCTGGACACATCTGGTGAAGCCTTGCAGTACTCACCAACTACATGTACCCAAATTGTCATGGTATGTGCCATGCTACACAATATGATCCTGCGAAAACAACTGCAGCAGGAACAGCATGGGGCAGGGCCAAACAGCCTCCCACCATTGCCAAGGCCTGCACAGGCACAGCATGACTCAGAGGAGGAACAACCTGAGCCTGCCCCAGTAGGCAGAAGGAGGCGTGCCCCATATGCCTTGGCCTTGGCAAAGAGGCAACGCATAGCACATACACTGACTCAGTAGGAACCCTGGAAAGGACACCTCTCTCTGACTCGTACATACAATAAAAGGGATGCCTAACTTGACACTACCTGTTTTCAAACATGTATAGGGAGTGTACTATGTGCATCCGACATAGGCAGCCCTGCAGCACCACCTGAGGCATGATTGCCCTATTTTCAGCAATATAAAGCAGTGCTAAGCAGATTTTACCACTATTTAGCATATTTAAACACAATTGCATGGAGCTGTGCACCACGCTAACTAGCGCAACGTCGGGCAACATTGAGCAATGTTGGGCAATGTTGGGCAAAGACGGGCAAGGGTGGGCAAAGTTGAGCAAAGTCAGGTAAACATGTTCACACCTGCTTTACTGTTTCTTAAGCAGTCTAGTCTGCCCAGCAAGAAAATAAAAAGCAGTGATAGGGCTCGAACTCAGGATACTGTGCACTATAGTCACAGTACTGAACCACTAAGCCATGACAGCATTGCACTGGCACAGACACAACAGGACAATTGTAGCCTAACGCAAACACAAACAAATGCTGTATCATGCCCTCTGAAGAGGTATATGAGTAACTTCCCCCCAGGCCTATGCAGACAGATATCAGCAGGTCAGGCAGTGTGATGTGGTTTGGGTAGGCTATGATGCCACAAACTAATATACGTGAAATTGGAAGCTAAGATCTGTGGTACAGTAGTATGGCTCAAGCCAGTATGATAGGCAACAGTACAGACTGAAATGGAGTACCTGACATAGCAGTGCAGGCCTAGCAAATGTGTATAGGGAGTGTACTATGTGCATCCGACATAGGCAGCCCTGCAGCACCACCTGAGGCATGATTGCCCTATTTTCAGCAATATAAAGCAGTGCTAAGCAGATTTTACCACTATTTACCCACTCCTTCCAGTGCCATCTTTATTCTTCTTGACTCGCTGGCTGTTGCATGTCCCTGGCTACGGCGTCCTATTCCAGTGTGTAGGTACTGTACTTTTGAAGCTGCATGTGTATAGTCACTGCATATCACCTACCTGGTCATGATTAACTGTGTACTGTTACCATTTCTCTACCTTGGCATCATTTAGTGAGCCGGTGTAATTTTCACTGTTATTTGGTCAGCTTGTAGAAGCGTGCAGCACGTGGATCTCGGTGCATGCCGTTCTCAGCGTTTGGCTGTGGATGACTGATACAAAGGGGAAGTGTACTTTTTATAGTATAATTAACCAATTTGTTCTACTTGTGCTGTTTATTGAACCAGGTATATTTCTCTTTTAAGACTCTGGTGTTTCTGGCTGTGGAAAGGGCGTTCTACCTTTTACTGTAATATTATTTCCGACATAGTGATTGATCAGCTGTATAGGAACTAGTTAGAAGTCGTCCTTGTATAACGGCGTTTCCTGGCCAATAGTTAAGGAGGTATTCTGCCGTTTTGTCACTGTTAGTACTTCTTGTCTGTAAGTAATTGAGCAATATTTTCTCTACTGCTCTTGCTGTTCTCTAGGGAGTGGATGTATTTTAATATTGAGCGTGTTGGTGCTTCCGACGGAAGAAAGCAGACTTTAATTCCCTACACTTAGAAGTTCTAAGCTTGCATTGCTTGTGCTACTGTTTAGTAGCACGCACATGTTTTTAGCGTTGTGGTGCTTCACAGCTGAAAGATCGCTTTCCCTGTTTGGGACTGTGTGTCAGCTGATTTCTGCTACTAAGGAGATGTATAGTTTTGATATTAGGCTTTAATCTTCCTACTTTTCATAACTACTACTATTGGCGCTGATCCCTGAATCAGGTAGACTTTGTTCTTCTAGGCTATTGATGCTCCCGACTGTAGATTGTGAGCCCTACTTACTTATGTACAATGATTTGTGACCTGTATTGATTGCGCAGTTGTAATTATACTGGCTATATGCCGTTTTTGGTTCTGCTGCTTCCCGGCTAATAGTAAAGGGGTTTTTCTGCTTTTCTTTACTTTTAAGTAATTCTTGTCTGTCAGTAACAGTGCTATAATTTTTCCTATGTTGATATTATCAGGTTTCTACTGCTTTCCTGTCCTTTGTTGCTGGTTTTCAAACGCGCTGTGACTGCCGACTGTAGAAAGGGAATTTTAATTTTCACACTAGTGTTTCTGTTTTTGCATTGCTTGGGTACCTGTATTGAAACCCTGCACATGTTTCTTTAAGCACGGTGGTGCTTCCCAGCTCTGAGACCAACTCTCCCTGTTCTTATGGGACCGTGAATCTGTTGTTCTTTAGTGTGTTGGTGCTCTGACTAATGAAAGTGGGTTTTAAACTTTGCGACAATAGGTTGTCTAAGTTTGTTATGCATACGCTGGTGTCTTGGGACTAGGTACATGCTGATTTTTTAGTATCTAAACTAAATGGTAGTAAGCCCTACTGTGGCGTGAGACATCCTTAAACTGATAAAGGCTTAGTACTCTAACACTCCATTGCTCAGGGTAATCATAACTAATTAATATTTATAACATATGTTATGTTGCTTTGAACCTAATTTGTTGAAAGGGTTATAGTAGTCTTCTGTACAGTGCTATACTTTTGAATGTACCCAGTTACGTCAAATAAGGAAGTTTTATTTCTGATAAACTGCTAATTTTTGCCTGCCACTAGCACTTTGTCACCTACAATTTTTGCCCTCTCTGTACTGTGCTATATTTTTGAATGTGCTTAGCAATGTCATCTAAGGATTTTGTATTCTGTGAAACTGCCATTTTTGCCTGCTACTAACACTTTGTTACCTTTAATTTTGTTTTCTCTCCCTTTATTCACCCAGCACTCCACTCTGCTAGCCCTGAACTAGTGACTGAGAATCTGTCCTGCCTGAAAGCCAAGAATACATACCTTTTACTGAACCAATTGGACTCCACCTACCATAAGATAGAGCAAACTCCTCTCCTAAGACTCTAACTCTAATGAACCTAGAAAGTATGTGTTACAATGACTGTAGTGTTACTACATTTTACCTATTTAATGCCTTGAACTGAGGCTGCTCCTAGCCAGGTCAGCCAGTACACTCACTCTATTCTACCCTCCTCCCACACCTCATCACTTTACCTACAAGTTAACTAAGCTGCTTAGTTTTGTTCCCCTCCTCTATTCCTTGACTTTAAAGCACACTAGGAAAGCTTATTTATTTTTGTTTCTATTCTCCTTTTCTAAGGACTCGCCCCACATGTCTATCCCACTGCTCTGATCCACATATTATCTAACAGCTGGCTTGAACTTTTCTCTGTTCTCCCAGTACTGCTCACTCCTCTATTCTTACAACTTCACACTCTCCTCTGGACACATCTTTACCTTACCTCAATAGTCAGCATTTCACTGATTGTTCCTGGGGTCCTTCTCCTTCACTGGCTCTATCCCGCTCCGTTCGCCCTACGGGCTCACTCCGGCCCTCCCTGCCCCCTATTCCCACCCGCCCCCACTGCTTCTACATTTATTCATCTAAACCACTCCCCTTCAATTAATACCAATCATAGGAGACCACACCTTAAGTTCCAGAAACTCCACACCCAATACTCACCTACACTATCCAACTTATTCATCTTAACATTCCACTACTCTCTACACTGACACTATGTCACTATTATCTACCTATCCTCAACGGAGTCTCCTACTTCCATACTTCATCACACCTCTTCTTATTATACTTTATCTGCTTACTTTCTATGAACACCTCCAGTACATAAACCTTTTCCACCCCACAAAGCAAACCTCCTCAACTCCCATAGCCTACACTCATTCTCATTCAAACACACCTAGTACAATAACCTACCTATCGGCAAAATACCACAGACTAAATCACATTAAATACTATCAGCCTCAAGCCAAGAAATCTCTGTTCCTTACATGTAAACACCTACAAATCACACTTAACTACCAACTCCAATCAATAATAGATGGCGATATCCAACCTAATCCCGGTCCAAGCCCTACACTTCCTACAGTTACCCATATAGCAACCCCTACTACCACCCAATCCCTTATTAGACCTCCCAACTCACTATTAATAGCCCATCTTAATATAAGAAGCATAAATAACAAAGTTGCCCAAATACATGCTCTCATAGATGTACATTCATTTGACATCCTGTGTCTTACTGAAACTTGGCTCAAACCATCTATACAAGACAATGAATTTACTCCACCAGGATATAGCACATTAAGACAAGATCGATTAGCTAAAAAGGGAGGTGGAATAGCAATACTTTACAAGTCTGGACTACAAGTTACCTCAATTGACTCTAAGCCCCCTCCAACTAGTAATGAGGAAATACTTATCTCCAAACTCCAACTCAATAACCATAAATCTATTTATATTATTGCCGTCTATCTTCCCCCAGGGAATAACTCAAATAACCTTGAAAATATCCTGAATTGGCTATCAACCAACAATCCCCAAGAGACAATAGTACTCGGAGACTTTAATATAAATTGGAATAGCTGTACCTCAGAACAACCCTCTACCCATCTTAATTTACATGGCTTTACTCAAACTATAACCTCCCCCACAAGGACCAATAAACAGAACAACACTGAAAGCACCCTAGACTGGATACTAATAAATAGACATCACCTAAGCTATAAAGTAGGAACTCTCCCTGAGGATATAAGCGACCATGCTCTAACCTTCATAATCAGAGACAAGACTGATATCCAAAATCCAATTACCTATAGAGCAGTGAGGAATAAAACAAAATTTAACCCTGATATTTTCAAAAACGAACTTAGAGCATGCAACTGGGCACCCCTTAAAAGTCTACCCCTAGAGGAAGCAGTAATCTACTTTAACAGTAAATTTCTAAACATTCTCGACCTCCACGCTCCAAAAAGGACCATTAAAATTAGAAACAAACCAGCCCCCTGGCTCTCAAAAGATACAAAACAAAAAATGCTACTTAGAAATAAAATCTGGACCTTATGGCACTACCAAAAACCATGAAGATCACATCAAGTTCAGACAGTTAAGAAATGACACAAAAAAATCAATACTGTTAGATGAAAGAAAGTACTACATACAACTCCAAAATACCCAGCAAAGTAACCCCCAAAAATTTTGGGCAGGTATAAATACTCTCTTACACCCAGGTCGTACTGTCACCCCCCCCACCTGTAGGTGCAGACCAGGACAATCCAAAGGAAGTAGCAAGAACCTTTAACTCCTTCTTCACTGAAACCATTCAGTCTCTTGCTAACCAACTATCTCCCAATAGCTCTCCACTACCATCCCATAATACTACCTTACCTCCCCCATTTCATCTCAAACCCATCTCTACATCCCTCATCCGTACCCTCCTACGAAAACTCAAACCTACCACCATTGCAGTCGATCTCCTTCCTGCTGAATATCTACAGAAAGCAGCAGATGCGATAGCTACCCAGTTTCCATTCTGATTAACAGAACAATCTCTGAAGGTGCAATTCCTAGCACCTGGAAGATTGCACATATTATCCCCCTTCATAAGGGTGGAAACTCTAGGGAACTATCCAATTACAGACCTATTGCCATACTTTCTCCTTTGGCCAAAATCATGGAGAACTGCATTCATATGCAACTGTTAAAACACCTTATAGACAACAACTTGCTAGCTAGCTGCCAACACGGTTTCAGGCCATTTCACAGTACTACTACTGCCCTTTTATCCTTCTCCAACTGTATAAATAAAAATCGCAATAACAACACTCTATCCTCAGCCCTCTTTATTGATCTGTCCAAAGCCTTCGACATGGTTAACCACAAACTTCTAATTAACACACTGAAAAACCTGCCCCTTGATACTCATTCTTTACAATGGTTTGAATCCTACTTAAGCAATAGGCAACAAGCAGTCATGTGGGGGAACAACCTATCTCCCCATCTCCTCATCTCACTAGGTGTCCCCCAAGGTTCTATACTTGGACCACTTCTATTCTCTGTCTTTATCAATGACCTGTACACTGTTATTCCTCAGGCCTCCTTAATACAATATGCTGATGACTCCACATTAATCTGCACAGCCCCAAATCCAGCAGACCTACAATCTCTTACCCAAAAAGTGTTTAACACAGTTGAGGATTGGCTACAACATCAATGTCTTATCCTAAATCCTAAAAAAAAACAAACTTCTACTTTTTACTCCCACCCATAGACACACACCTCTAAACTTTACTGTCACTTCTAACAACGGAACTATTATATCCCTGACTCTAACACAAAACTCCTAGGGTACTAATTGACAATAACCTTAACTTTGAGGCCCACATAAACAATACCATAAAACAGTTAACAAAAAACTAGGCTCACTATATAGAATCAAATCCTTTCTTACCCCACTAGCTAGATCTACTATTGCCCAGACCCACTTAATCTCTACCCTCCTCTATGCCTCCCCTATTTATACTAACCTCTCAAAAAACAATATGAACAAACTAGTAGTCTCCTACAACAATATTGCAAGATTTGCAACTGGCTCTACATTTAGGACCCACCACTGTATTAATTATAAAAATCTTGGTTGGCTTGAGTTACCCAACCTACTTCTACTTAATCAATTAATAATTGCCTATAAAATCCTGTATCAGCCTAGTAACACACCAATTCTTACCAACCTTATCACTCCCTACAGTAACCTTAATACCCTGCGCCAGCTACTAAAATGCTAGTACTAACACACAAAGCCAACAACAAGGCAGGGGACTCTCTATTCTCTAACACCGTTGGTAAAACCTGGAACTCTCTTCCCAGTGACCTAACCTCACTACCATCACTTACACAATTCAAAATCAGGCTTAAATCCTACCTTAAAACACATTGGCTATGCACCTGTCTTAACCCAGACTAACAACTCTTGTCTTCTCACTAAATTTCTAAATCTTAATGTCTGCATAATCTACCTGCATACTGGATTCCAGAAGCTTAACTTGTCTTTCAACTAATTTGGACTATCTCTTATATCTTAATATCTCTTTGTCACTCTAGTATCTTATGTTAACACACCTCTTTCTAGCATGTTCCTGTACTGTACTTATTTACTTATTTTTTACCCAACTATTTATTTCAATATGTTCTTTTTTGCATAAAATAGCTAAATTGTATATAGTACTTCTATTTGTTAAACTGTGAATTTATTTACTGTTTTTATTTGATTAACGTCAAACATTGTTTTGTACTCTCGAGGAGCTTTTCTCCCCGGGCCTCTGCTGAAAATGGATATGTATCCAGCTGGACTAGCCCGGTCAACAAATGTAAAATAAAATAAATAAAATAAGTATAAGTGTCAGGTGAACCCCTCATCCTATGTACACCCACAGTAACAATCAGGTGTGCCGGGTAGAAATGTACAAATAATAGCTGTCCCCCCTGTATGTAGAAATGTCGATAAGTCTATGCAAAGGGACTCATGGAAGCCCTGCAGGCACAGTGTGCTTCCTGTCGATGTACAACACAAAGGTGAGCCCTGAAGTAAAAACCAACTTGATTTTTCACACACATATAGTATATATGTCCATACTGGGCATGCTCACACACTTAAAATTTAGCAAATTTCAGTCAGCAACATACTGAAAGGTCATACTGGGCGTGCTCACACACTAACAAATTTAGCAAATTTCAGTCAGCAACATAGTGAAAGGTCATACTGGGCATGCTCACATACTTAGGCCATCTCTGAGTACAGCAGTGGGCCACACATATCTGGCAGTTGTAGTTCTTACCCCAGAAACTTGTCACTATTCACCAATCCTGCCTTGCGCACACAGTTATATGAAAACAGACCCATATAATATATTGGACTCCTGTCATAATCAAACTATGTACTACAAGTACTTAAGTTGTTCAAAGAAAGTGAAAATTCAAAGAAGATCAATAAATCTCCAATCAGTATCATCAATAAATAATAAGCACTCCTAACATTATCCAATCCATGTTCTGGCAAAAATATTGTCAAAGAGTCCATAGAGAACCATGAAGCTTTCTTTCGCTATGTCATAAATATCAATGTAAACTTATATATGTTCTGAGTCAGTGCAAACTGTAAATGAATACATGTACATGACTGACATTGCCAACATCTTGTCAGACAGGTTCATACATATTTACCCTCCTCTCACTGACAAAAGGGCCCATTACCATACCTGGAGATTGTGAAAACCCAGAAATCACATATACGATGGTTAAACAGCTCTATCCAAACCTAAAAACACGGCATCTATGGGATAACATGGTTTCCCTAGCTGTGTCATATGTGAACTCCAAAACAAACAGACCCTGCACCTGAACAGTCTGTTGAGACTCACCCTCTGTACAGGATATGAAACTGTTGAATGGGTTATAGCAATGTTTGGCACACTCCACAAGTGTTGGTGCACAGCAGACCATGGGCACTATTGTCTTATAAGCCTATTAAGCCTGATCTGCAAGGCCATGGAGTCCATCATGATGGAACTCATAAACAGAGCTATTGGGAGCCTACAAACACCCAACCCTACCCATTTTGGTTTGGTCAGGGGCAGATCATGGTTCTCAAACCTGCTAGACTGTTTTCAAGGCAGTCTCTTAGGACATACATCAATGAAATGAGCTACACATGCCCCACATAGACCTTGAAAAGCCCTTTTCCAACATCCCAGACACATGTCATATCCACAAAATCAACAACATGTGCATAAATATGTATGTCATCTGATGGATTGCCAACTGGGGCACAGATAGATCCCACAAGGTAAAAATTGTGGTCTCCTGTTCAAGCTGGTAACAACTGCTGTCCCCCATGGCTCAGTCCTGGGACCCCTCCTGTCTGATGTATACTTTTTAGAAATACAGTCAAACACATGAGGGCTATGTTTAGCAAAGTTTGTGGATGACTGCAAAAAAGTTGTCATAATCGATGTTTGGGACAACAGAGACATCCTTAAAAAGGGTCTCAGTCAGACAGATGTGGTGTCAAAATTATGGCCTCGAGCTACAGTCATGCAAATACCACATAGGTGCCAACACCCTAAATATGGAGGTGCTAATAAGGGATCTATGGACACATGTGGATAGTCATCTCTACTTTCAGAAACACATTCACAAAGTTGTTAGAAAATCATGCTATGTGTTCCCACAAACTGCCAAGGTCTTTGCATGTAGGTCAAAGGAGGTTCCCTCTACTCATCAGTCATCAGACCCATCAGAGAGTACCACAACACACTTGCGATGACTAGGACTAGGCACCTTCAGCAGCTGGAAAGACCACTGAAGTACCTCAACAAGAGGATTACTGGCCTCAAACAGTTGCCCCATGCAACAAGACTGAATTTAACTCAATCTGTACTCTGTTGCATACTGTCTACTCAGGAGATCTCTGCCCAACAGACAGGTCCATGTCCAATGCAGAACTGATGTACATCCGTTATCTGAAGTAAACCCAAGCTCACTGTACCACATGCTCTAGGGATATCATCATCACAACATTAAATAGAACTTGTTGGAGGGATACATTACTAACTCACAGACTTCCCTTGCTTTGGAACAGGCTCCCAACCTACATTAAGCTGAGTCTCTCACTGACACTCTTCCAGAGGAGCCTTGATGAGTGTATGTGAAACTGAACTGTCACACCATGGATCACTTCATCAGATCTACTACACAGAGGCCTAGGGAACTAACTCCATGGGTGGTGATAGCTGCACACTCTGGCCATACTAATATATGCCTTCAGGCAGATAGCCTATTACCTACCTATATATATATATATATATATATATATATATATATATATATATATATGTAGGGGGAACACAATATAATAAGCCAAAGATGGATGGGCAGAGATGTGTGTAAGAGGGTGACCATGACAGGGAGCCATCCAGGACTGTCCCACCCAGCACACATCCCAATGGCATGAAAGACATGAGGTGCACATCTCTCCAACTGTACATAACAGCCACCAGTATCTGTAAGCATTACAGTGTATGTGGTCCATGTGCCTGCTGTACAACATGACTGTACAATGAAGTACACATCTACTATCTGTAGACATGTACCTGTCACATAGGTTCATAGGTATGTAGTAGACTATCTCCACGAAGGCATATATCAGCCTACGCAAGTTGTGCAGCTTTCACCACACCATTGGGTCGTCTCCCAAGGTCTAGTTCTAATAGTTAGTACCCTAAGCCCCTTTCCAGTGGGGCTGCTGATGTGATGCCTGGCATGAATTGTCTGTTTCCCAGCCACTCATCAAGGTTCCAATTGAAGAGTGTCAGCGAGGGGTTCTGTCTGATGTACATTGGGACTCTGTCCCACAGTAAGGCAAGTGTCTGGGATGGTACTCTATCCCACCAGCATGCTGTATTCATCGTTGTGATGAGGTTCATATCCCTGGAATGTGTAGGGTGACTCATTGTTCTTATCTGTAGATGGAGCATGTTCAACAGTTATGTGTTGGACATGGCTCTGTATGTCAGGCAGAGTGTGCCTCTGAGTAGGCGGTACGCAACGAAGAACAGATTTAGTTTTACCAGTTGTGTTGCATAACACAACTGGTTGAGGTTAGTAATCCTCTTGGTGAAGTATCTATGTGGTCTCTACAGCTGCTGGATATGCTAAGTCGAGTACATCCAAAATGGTGCACTGTACTCAATGATGGGTCTGATGACATAAGAGTAGAGTGCCAACACTATCTCTTTGGATCCTGATGCAAACCCTTTGTTGATTAGGTGGGCCACATAGGATCTCCCAATCACTTTGGCAACATGGTTGTCAAAGGAAAGATGACTATCTACTTGTGTCCCCAGATCCCTTATCACCTTGTCATTTTAAGGGGGTAACACCTATGTGGTAGTTTGTGGGTATTTTGTTTTCAACAAAGAGGATCACTATGCATTCCTCCATAGTGAGCTTGAGGCCATGATTCTGACACCACACATCTGTCTCATAGAGATCCTTCTGGAGAATATGTCTGTCTTCCGGAGACTCTATTATGGCAAACACTTTACAGTTCCCAGCAAACTTAGTCAACCACAATCCTCCTGTGTTGGCATGTACATTTGAGAAGTCTATACCAAACAGGAGTGACCCCAGGACTGAACCCTGGGGGACACCAGTTGTTACTGGTGTAGAGTCTGACATGTCGCCAGCAACTCTTAATCTGTTGGATTTATCTGTGAGCCAGTTTGCAATCCATCTTGTGATGGAAGGATTCATGGCCAGGTTGGTGAGTTCATCTATGATACCTGACTGGGGAATGGTGTCAAAGGCCTTAGCGAGGTATAGGTAGGCTGTGTTGAGCTCATTTCAATCATCTGTAGCCTGGGTAACTGTCAAAGAAATCCTCCCAGTTCAGGAGGCGTGGTCTGCATTTGACAAAGTCAAACTGAGTGTGCTCAACTGTGTGAAGGTTCCCAATCTCTGTATTGTGGACTTCCATTATGATTGGCTCCATTGCCTTGCAGAACACACTCGTCAGGCTCATAGAGCATGAATGCCAAGGGGTTTTTGTGGCCCCACCCCTGTGGAGTGTGAAGAACGTTGCTGTGCAACATTCTATGGGTACATATCCTGTAGAGATGATGTAGAGAGAGGTGTAGGTATGCTTGATGAATATGGATACATCCCCACCCTATGTGCTATGACTCAGGTTCTAATGTTGGAAGGTATGGAATGAGTAGTATCCTGGTAGTGCTGGTGTGCTGTCTGGAGCCTTGAAGTAGGTTTCTGTTACTGCACAGATATCAATATTCTCCATAATGAGAAGTGTCTCGAGTGTGTGCATCTGGAGGCTGAGACTTCTGGCAATGAGTAGCATTTAACTCACTTTGTGGTTATTTGTGTTGGTTATGGGGTTTGGTTTGTCCTGTGTGACCGGTGTTCCACACCTGAAGTCAGCACCTCATTGGTCCCATCTGACCATAAGCTAATTACCCTACATATCCACATTCTGGACCCACACCCCCCATTAAGGAAACCATGTTAAAAATGTCTCCAAAGCCAACTTCATGCTTCTTAAGACAGAGGTGCTGAACTGCAGGACACCCATGCAGATGGACAATACAGTTACGACTACTGAATCCTTCACAATTGCACTTTATAAGCACTTACATGACTGCATGCATCATGCTATCCCAAACAGAACCAAGACGCTATCCTCCAAGAAAAGGAAGCCAATCTGGTTTTCCCCTGCCATAAACAAACTGCACAACAGAAGGAAGAAACTGTTGCAAAAGAGGGTAAAATCCCATGAGTGGAGGAGCTCCATGGTCAACATCAATAAGAAGCTGTGATCCCTGATAAAATCCTCCAAAGCTAGTTATGAAAACAAAATCGACACTGATTCTAAAGACAACCACAAAGAATTCTATAGCTATGTCAAGAATCTCAATGGCAACACTCAAATCTGCTCTGAGTTACAGCACAATGGCACTAAATATACAGACCCAACTGATATTGCCAACATCCTGGCAGATAGGATCAGTGCTAACTTTACCCCCCTCTCACCCATGGAAGAGCACATCTCTATAATGAAAGACTGCAAAGTTGCTGTCATCATGGCTGCACAGGTAAAAAAATACTCTCCAAAGCCAGGAACACAGCATCCATGGGACCAGATAACATCCCAGGCTGTGTTCTACACAAACTACAGAATGAACAGGCACCACACCTATGTACCATGTTCAGTCATAGCCTCACCTCAGGCTTTGTGCCTGCTGAATGGCGCACAGTGACGGTTATCCCACTACACAAGGCGGGAGCCACCACGGTCCCCAGGGACTAGCGCCGCATTAGCCTGATTAGCCTGCTCTGCAAGGCCATGGAATGTATTATCATATAACTCATAAAAAAAAGATACTGGTAATCTCCAAGCTCTGTACCACAACCATGTTGGGTTTGTAAAAGGCAGATCATGTCTCCAACACCTGATAGACATCATTGAAGCAGTCACCAGAACCATAGACAAGGGTAAGGTGGTTCACACAGCCTGTGTAGATCTTGCCACAGCTTTCAACACCATCCCCCACTCTGGAATTATAGATAAACCAACTAAACTAGGTATAAATTGCTATGTCACAAGATGGGTTGCCAACTGGCTCACTGACAGAACACACACTGTGAAAGTAGCAGACTCCAAGTACGACTTTGGACCAGTGACAAGTGCAGTACCACAGGGTTCAGTCCTGGGTCCTGTCCTGTTTGGTATCTACTTCCCTGAAGTAAACGTTAACATGGAAGGTCTCTGGCTAATGAAGTTTCCAGATGACTGCAAACTAGGAGCCATAATTGAAACTACTAAAGATGTGGACATCCTACAAAAGGGCCTCACTGAGACAGATGCCTGGTGTCAAAGCCATGGCCTCAAGCTCAATGCCAAAAAGTGCATTGTCATCTCCTTTGGTAAAAACTCTGTAGCCATGAACTACAACGTAGGCGGTAGTATACTTAACACTGAAAGTGTGATAAGAGATCTTGGGTCACATGTGGACAGTGGACACACCTGTGATAATCACATCCTCACAGTAGTCAGGAAATCCTTCTATGTGGCACACCTCATCACAAAAGATGTCTCATGCAGAATAGAAGAGGACATTATTCCCCTCTACTCATCACTCACTAGATCCATAATAGAGTACAACCCCCCTTTTGCTATGTACCTCACAAGACATCTACAACAACTGGAAAGCCTGCAGAAATACCTCACAAAGAGGATTAGTGGCCTGAAATACATGCCATACACAGACCGTCTCAAAATGCTCCAGCTGTACTCTCTCGCATATTGCCTACTCAAAGGTGATCTCTGCCTAACATACAAAGCTATGTCAAACACAGAGCTGTTGGACATGCTCCACGTAAAACACTCACAATCCCTCTGATCTTCGGCCCCAAAACCCAGAGTGAAATACAAAAGGAAGGGGTGTATCCATTTACCTTATGGATACTCACACCTTCAGGTTAGTGGCACAGCATGAGGCCTTGGAGCCCATGCAAGTGCAACTAACATTGGGCAAAGCTGCTTATCAGATTGTACCATGCTACAGATCACCTACCTTGTCTCAGGAACCTCACTCAGTATTCCTGAGAACACTGGAAAATATAAAGGTATTACCAAACACCATTATATGAGGAGATTACAACTACCCAAACATTGACTGGGAGAATTACTCGTGTACAACGTCCTTTGCCCAATGCTTCCAAGAGTTTAAAAACTCAAACACACTGGAACAACTGGTCACCACACACTAGAGGTGACAACATACTGGACCTGATCATCACCAACATGGGGTACCAGTGTTCCACACCAGAGATAAACCCCTCGCTGGTAATATCAGACCATAAAGTAATCACACTGGACATCCACATCCCCCCCCCCCCCCAGTCAAGGAAACCACTGTGAAGAAATTTTCAAAAGCAAACTGCACACTTCTCAAGACCAAAGTGGAAAGTTCCAAAGCCCCCTTGCTATAGGATAATGCTATACAATCTGCAGAATCATTTACAAGTGCATTCTATGAGCATCTACAGGGATGCATGAATCGAGACATCCCAAATAAAACCAAGACGCACTCCTCCAAAAAGAAGAAACCAATCTGGTGGTCGTTGCCCATAAATAAGCTATACAACCAAATGAGGAAACTAACGCATGATAGAGCAAACTTCACAAAAGGAAAGTCATCACTGATCATTATTAGGAAGAAACAATGATCACTCATAAAATAATCCAAGGCCAGTTTCTAAAGACAAATTGCCAAGGAATCAAAGAATAACAACCACAAAGCCTTCGTTAGCTATACCAAACATTTAGGTGGCAACTCTCAAATATGCTGTCAACTACTGCAAAATGGCAAAAAATACACTGAACCAACTGACATTGCCCACACCCTGGCAGACAAGTTCAGTGCAAACTTCACCCCCCCCCTCACCCCCAAAAGGGCCTGTGTCCATCCCAGAAGAATGCAGAGCCCCAGACTTCATGGACATGCAGGTAAAAACAGCCCCCTCCAAAGCTAAGAACACAGCATCAATGGGACTGGATGGTGTCCCAGGCTGCATCTTACATCAGCCCCAAAAGGAACTACACCCACACCTACATTCACTGTCCAGACTCAACCTTACCACAGGCTATGTACCCAAAGAATGGCATACAGCAACAGTCATCCAGCTCCACAAAGGTGGTGCCACAACAGAACCTGGAAACAATTGCCCTATAGGCCTACTCAGCCTGGTCTGCAAATTATCATGGAACCCATAAACATAGACATTAGGAACCTCCAGACACTGGACTCTGCCCAATTTGGCTTTGTTAAAGGCAGATCCTGCCTCCTAAACCTAGTTGACTTCTTTGAAACCGTTACCAAGGACATAGATGGAGGTAAAAGTAGTCCACACAGCCCACCTGGACCTCACTAAGGCCTTTGACACCATTCCCCACTCTGGCATCATGGACAAGCTTACCAGCTTGAATATTAACCCCTATGTCACAGGATGGGTGGCCAACTGGCTCACAGATCAAACACACATGGTAAGAGTTACGGGTGACATGTCCGACTCTAAACCAGTCACAAGTGGCATCC